>NW_027466477.1:1247500-1470000 GCF_050575085.1 Anarhichas minor
ACTGTATGACGTGCAGGTTAGTGAAGGTCTATCGCCTGGTGGTCTTGTTACCTTTGTGAGTGCTGAGGACTCAGACTCTGTCCCGAGCTGGAGCCGATTTTCATACTCTATTGCTCCTGAGTTTGATAAAAATGTTTTCACCATCAACCCAAAAACTGGCCAAGTGTCCGTGGCTGCAGAGCTTGACAGAGAAACAACTCCTGTGTATAATCTTACAGTTCTTGCTGTGGATACTGGCACACCTGCTGCAACTGGAAGCACCACCCTGATTGTGAATCTGGAAGATATCAATGATAACGGTCCAACTTTGACAACCGCCTATGCCGAGGTAATGGAGAATCAGAGAGCTGGCATTGCCGTTACAACACTAACAGCGTCTGACACGGATCTACCGCCAAACCAAGGCCCTTTCCTATTCAGCCTTCTCGGTTCTGGCTCTGCAAACAGCTACTTCAGCCTTAGTCCAGCTGGAGTGTTAACAACCAGTCGGGAGATTGACAGGGAACAGATTAGCGACTTCTACCTCTCTGTTGTGATCAAGGACTCTGGTGTGCCTCAAATGTCCTCCACAGGAACAATTCACGTCAAAATCAACGATCAGAACGACAATCCCTCAGAGCCGAGGTCCATGGAAATCTTTGTCCACTACTTTGGGAACATGTTTCCTGGAGGTTCTTTGGGAGATGTCAAACCCCAAGACCCTGACATTCAGGATAGATTCCACTGCTCCCTTATTCCCCCATCCTCCGGCCTGTTTAATATCCCAACTGGAACATGCAGCCTCAACTCTAAAGCCCGCTCAACAGATGGAACTTTTGAACTAACCATCCGCAGCAGTGATGGCGTCCACGGTTCAGTCAGCAATACAGCTCGAGTCCTCTTCATGGGTTTCACGAATGCCACAGTGGACAACAGCATACTAATTCGACTCCACTCTCAAGGAGTCAAAAGTTTCCTTACCAACCACTACCTCAGCTTCCTACGCATTGCCAACTCTCAGCTAGCAGGACTAGGCACCGGGGTGCTGCTTTATGGAGCATTTGAACTCAACAATCAGACTTTCCTAATGGCAGCTGTGAAACGAGGCCACGGACAATATGTCAACCCCAGTGGTGTGGCTACATTCTTCCAGAGTATCAAAGACATTTTATATAGGCAGAGCGGGGTGCAAATAGATGCGGTGGACCATGATCCATGCACGCGCAACCCGTGCCAGAATGGAGGCAGCTGCAAGAGGCGTCTCAGTGTCGGGCCCGATATGAAGACAGAAGAAAGTGTCCCAGTGATCCTTGTTTCCAACTACCCCCTGCAGCCCTACGCCTGCAGCTGTAGGCCAGGATACACAGGAGCCCTGTGCGAGACAGACATCAACGAGTGCCAGCCATCGCCCTGCCACAATGGCGGCACCTGCCACAATCTGGTGGGGGGTTTCTCCTGCACCTGCCCTGAAGGTTTCACCGGGATGGCCTGTGAGAGGGATGTCAACGAATGCCTTTCCAATCCCTGCAAGAACGGGGCGCTTTGCCAGAACTTCCCCGGCGGCTTCAACTGCCTCTGCAAATCCGGCTTTGCAGGTACTACACACGCAGGAGTAATTTTATGTCCGACCACACAGTCACCCGTGTTAGACTTGGGGACATGTGGGGACACACACTCACACAATAATGTACTCAAGCACATATGGCTTTGGGTCCAAGGAAAATATTTTCTTCTGAATGTTTCCGAGAGGTGTTGTAGCCATAGCATACAAGCATGGCTGCCAAAGACAGTTTGTTTTTTGGATTACTAGTTGGGGGGTATCAGCTGTGATGCATATCACCCTGCCATGTTTGCTTTAATAAAAAGGATGATTTCGAAGCTGACCCCTGTCGGGACATGAGTGTAGACTCCATACACAGCTCACCAGTATCGCGTTTCATTGTGTGCCTTCATGTGCATGCAGCTATGACCACACACAGATACAGTTCTAATACAACTGTACACACAAGGACTTTTTAATCAAGGTTTTCTCATTTGGCTCTGTTTTCAGTTGTATGACAAATGAGCGGCTTTATGAAAGATCCAATCAGGTCGTTTCATTTGGAAATGTAATGAATACACTGCGTTATTACCCTCGATAAAATGGGAGTGGATTTTAAGTGAAATTACTTAGAACAGTCATTTCCATCCTGCATGTTGTCCAGCCTCTGACTTCAGCATCTGAAAGACATTTTCAAAGTGGGCCGTGGCAGGCGATTTGCCTCAAGTCAAGTCATTACTGTCGCTTTTTATTATGACGATAGAAAATTACCACAAATCTTTTAGATTTCATCAAGATAAATGACCCTCGTGAAGAAATACACCTATTGACTTACAGTAGTTTGCATGCCCTCACAGTGAACTCTAAAGTTCCTGTTTTCCCCGCCTGGTCTTTGGCAGCAGAATCAATCTCCATTAAGCAACTTGTCTCAGGATTTACAACCTAAAATATATTTGCAGAAGTTCATTGTCAGTTTTGTTTTGTTTTGTGCCATGCCTGGATCATTTATTGTGTTCTTTTTTATTATCAGTGTCACATTCCTTATCATGATGTTAACATGTTTGTCTTTCTGCAAAAAAAAAAAACAGCCTTGTCCAAACGTTGTTTGATCTTGCAGCGAGTTTGAAAATCTAATTATTCTTAGTGAGAAAAATTCTGCCAATTGAATGAGATCATTTCTTTTTTTCCTATGGAAGTTTCAAGATGTTTTGGATCAAATGATGTCATCTTGGACAAGTGATTTCTATTCCATAATAGCATCACTTGTGTCAAGAAACATTTTAGAATAAGAGAAACTGCACTTAAAACAGATGAAAATACATCTTCATGTTATAAATTTGATGGTTGTTTCAGCAAAAACTATTTTTTTAAACACGCTACAACTTCAAATGATTTGTTGGAGCCCAGATATTTTTCTTTATTTGCAGTGTATTTCTCAGCTGTGAGGTGATGTGAGGCCTGCATGACTTGGACTGTGGGGGAAGTGAACTGTGTTCCCCTCGGGGGTTTTCTGTGTTGTCTGCCACCTCATCCATTTTAATTTGTGTTGTTGTGTGAACCCAGGCAAAACGTGTGATTCCATCATCAATCACTGTGAGTGTAACCCTTGTTTTAATGGCGGCTCCTGTCAGAATCGGGTGGATGGATATTACTGTCATTGTCCGTTTGGTAAGTAATAGTAGGAAACTTTTCAGGGTATGAGCGAGCCTCTGTAAAGTGGAAAACAAGATGTTTCAGTCATGCAGTCTCCCAAAAGAAAGTTATGACATTATTAATCCATGATTTAAATGTGGACATTTAAATGTGGACATTTCATTTTGTCTCTCCATTTGTCATGATTTGTATTGCTGCTATCATCAAAAGGCCTCCAATTTGGGCAAAACGATCTTTTTGTGGAGCCAAGATTATGACCTGACAGCATTTAAATCTGCTTTGTTATTACTAAATACGGAACTTATTATGTCGCTCGATAAAGATTCTGTTTTATCTGTAGATATTTTTATCACAGCAGCACCGTGAATCATTCATTGGCTTCCTCTCTGATTCCTCTTTTGGTTTGTTTCTGTCCTCAGGGGTTTTCGGCAAACACTGTGAACTTAACAGCTATGGCTTTGAGGAGCTCTCCTACATGGAGTTTCCGTCTCTGGATCCCAACAATAACTACATCTATATCAAGTTTGCTACCCTGAAGAGCAACGCGTTGCTCATGTACAACCACGACAACCAGACCGGAGACAAGGCGGAGTTCCTGGCTCTGGAGGTCTTCGAGGGACGGATGCGCTTCTCCTTCAACTTGGGAAGTGGAACTTATAAACTGATGACCATGATAAAAGTTTCAGATGGGCATTTCCACACAGTCATCGCCAGGAGAGCTGGGATGGTAAGCACGGCTATTTAAATCATAGAAATGATATCACATGTTAAATGTCTTTCATCATGCATTCTTGAAAAATGTAGTGGCTTAATAGTTCTTATGGGTTTAGCAGCAAAAACATTCATGGTATGGACTTACAACGTGTGCTGCACTATCAATAGTGTTTATGTCTTGGGCTTTTATAGCTGGAACCTGCATCCAAATGTGGCATTATATTCTTTTTTGCACCATCAGATGATAATTAAACCCCTGAAACCACGGGTAGCTCAGCTTATGGTTTTCACGGTTTGTAATTATACTTTATTGCTCATTGTGATTTACAATACGAGGATCCAAAATGGCTCTGAATGTTGAAACTCTGTCTCCTGTGCTCTGAATGAGAGGCTTCTCTCTGCCAGCAATGCAGTGGCAAGGAAAGAGTTGGAAAAAAATCCGACCAGGCCCTGTCAATGCTTCTATAATGTAGCTCTCCTGCTGGACTTCAAATCTGTCATTTCCCACCGTGCGCCGAGAGTTTCATAGGAAGCTGGTAAAATCGTTAAATTGTCAGTTTTAAGATGGTGCAGAGTGACGGGATGGAAAGGAATACAGCACACGTCGAGACCTGTGATTCTGTCCGCATCTTGTGGCGAGCGAGTATTATGCAGAGGCGGTCGTGTAACGGCTCTCGAAGAATGAGACAGAAATATAAAGTGAACCCGAACACTATGTTTGCAGAAGGTGCTGTGGGTCATTTCGGTGGTCAGGCTCAAGGTCTGTTTCCTTCTGCCTCCTGGATTCTGAGCCGATGTCAAAAGCAGACAGAAACCACGTACACGGTCGCGCACTGCTTCATCTCGAAGGTTCCAAATAATCAGAGGGAGCAGAGAGTTCACAGATTCTGTTACAGTCGTAATTATACGTCATCGTCCAAAACCGTTTAATCGTCAAATTTGTTTGACAGTATGTCTCGGCACAGTGAGTTTCACAACAGGAGCTCATGTTAGGGTCAGAACAAAATAGCAGTTTGCCAATGTATCTAATAAGAAATGTGTTGAGTGTGTAGGCTGATATGCATGACATTATCACAGGTTTCAGTTGTGCTGTTTGAACCTGCTTTCATTGATTTATTCTTTGTTGGTCATGCACTCGGGAGGAGTGCAACAAGCTGTAAGCACAACATTGATTGGGGGGAAATATCTGTGAGCCCTAAAAACCCAAATAATGAGCTGAAGGACGTAAGAAAAGGGGACCCCTTTCACATGATACATACTCATTTAATCCATTGTTGATATATATATCAGTGCGGCCAGCTCTTTTTAAATGAAAGTAGATAGCATTAGTTTCAAAAGTTGCTAAAAGTCACCAGTTTAGCGGTAGTGTCGGTTGACTGAAAGCACAAGGAGAGGAAGAATGTGAGAGCAGTGCAGTTGTTGTCTTTTAATGGGTACATTCAGTGTTTTCTCACTGTTCTTCACATCCGGTGGTCAATAGTTCCCCATGAAAACTGTCAAAGCTACATCTGTGGATTATCCTGAGTGGCTGAGATGTCATTTTTGCAATGCTTTGATCATAACTAATACGCCTTTGATTAGCTGAATTATTTGTCCTAGAAACAAGCAGAAAACCTTGATTCAGTGTCCGCACCACAACAAAGAGCAACGCTCCCTTCATTATATTAGTCACGGGGAAAACAATGATCTCCAGAGGCGCTTCCTTCACATTTCCTTCGATGATAGCCAAGCACAAAAAAAAAATCTTTTTGTGTTACATTCGGTTTTAATTTCCATGGGGGGTTTCTTGAGATGCATATATTCTCCACCACAGTGCGAGGCCCTGGACAGTGAGAGCAGTGTGTTCAAGTCGTGGCTGTAGCGCCTTTGATCACAGGGAAAGACGTTAATGAAACATTCATGTGGTCCTGAATCTCTTTATGGCGCTTCAGAGAGTCACGAATGTGTTCGAGACAAGCGAGTCCTGTTGTTCCTCGCCTCGTTGTGTGTTTTACGTCTATGTTAGTGTCCATGTGTCGGACTCAAGCGTGCTGTGAGCGAGAGTGTGTGTGCGAGTGTGTGCGCGCCTGATGGGGTCGTGCTCTCCTGGGTGATTTGTGTAGGAGATCCAGGCCTAGTGTGGTCCGTGTTTACTTAAGATCCAGGAGAGGTGGAGCGTGATTGCCCCGGTTTTTCAACACTTTCACACACTTTTCCGGACATTTTGCTCACCAGCCCATTTCATTTCTTCCTGGTAGGGTCATTTCCTCTCAGAGCACCGCGAGAGAGAGAGAGAGAGAGAGAGCAAGAGAATAACCCACATCTGGACAAAAGCTTTAGTACCATTAACGGGAAATAGGAAATGTTTCACTGTAATGTATGGCTTTTTTTTCATGCCACTCGCCCGTCAACCGGCGTGATGAATTGATGAAAAATAATTGGCCTACATGCCATTTGGTGGACAAAGCTTACATTAACAACAGGGCCGAAATACTCTGGGAGAAATAACTGTAGCGGTTGAAGTGACCCACAATGGGTTAAACCAGAACCCTGGAGCGAAAGTTATGCTGCAGTGCATAAGAAGATATTTAGTCTGGCACACTTGCATGGGTTCCAGTGATAAAGATGTGAACACAATCAAATTATATTTAGGCAAAAAATCATGTTGCAAATAAGATCCCTTTGAATATTTTGATATCAAATCCTCCTTCGCTTTCATAAAACCTCAAACCGGTTCTCCCCTAGGTTCACACTGTTACGTCAGCGCTGTTGCCGTTGTTTGCATCGTTAGCGCGGTCAGCACTGTTAGCTGCTAGCCGCCGGCTGAGCCGTCGCCATGTTGAGAGCCCTGTGGAGGCAACATCTCTGAATTATATATAGAGAACTTTTTAAAGGAATAGGTCAACATTTTGGGAAATACCACTCTCTTGTCTCTATGCAAAATGTGAAGCTAGCACCAGCAGCTAACTTAGCTTAGCACAAAGACTGGAAACAGGGGGAAACAGCTAGCAGGGCGGTGTCCGACGCTAACAAATTCCACGTACCAGCAGTTATCTATGTTTTTCTTGTTCTTTGCTTTGATTAATGAACATGCATGTATGTGTTCTACATTATTCCTTAAAATGGGGTTTCACCGACTGTATAATTGTTTTGATCCATTTTTGTCTATTTAACTACCTCACCTAGATTGCCATAGAGTAGCCCTGCTAGGCTAGTTAGTAGTGAATGAGCAACTCCACCATGAGTCTACTTTTCCAAAGAGCTTATTCGGCTCCACCCACAGACTTTGACTTTAACTAAAACTCAAGTTAGCTGAGCGACATCTGGAAGAGAACAGTTTGTATTGAACCAGCACAAGTGACACGCTCACTCACACATGGCACTGATTATAAAGAAAGTAAACAGACCGACTACAACCTTCAACTACGTCAACCACAGACTACCAGAAATTGTTGTTTAAAGATGTTGTGTCAAAAGGTCAATAATTGACTGAGGCAGTGTGACTTCACAGTTGTTGTCTTTAAGACAATCACACGTAACATGCGTGTGTGTGTGTGTTTCTGTAATATTTTAGGCTGCATCCCTGACTGTGGACCTGTGTGGTGATGACCAGGAACCAGGCTACTGCGCCGTGAGCAATGTGGCAGTGCACACTGACTGGTAAGACAAATCACACACCGAAAGTACACAGATGTTCTGTCTCTATGATCCAACTGTATACATTAAAATAGGGTTGACGGTTTCAGGTCCAAGGCTTGAAAATCTCAACGCATGATGACATTTTCCGTGTTTGGCTAAAAAGTGGAAAGTATTACAGAACCAATAGTTTTTCTGCACCTTGTGGGAACATATGAGCAGATTTTGAACTCCTTGTCACTGGTTGCATTTCTTTCTTGTTTTAATTTAATATTGGGCTTCAGTCTGACAATAGGTTTTTTTTTCGTCAGATATGTTCATCCACACCGTGTGTTTGTTGAGTTTGGCTCTGTCAAAGAGGTTAATTCTGCTCCCAAAGCTGAGCTAAGACTGCAGAATACAACACAGCTCTATTTTATTACTTCTTTACTGTGAAAGTATCTGGATGAAAGCGAATCACAAAACAAGTAAAAATGCAATCCTCGTACATTTCTGTGCACTGATGATACAAAAAGTTACTCAAGATCAAAATGAAGCCATCTGTTGTAAATATGCAATATATCATGTAAACGTTCATCGAATAACTGGGTCACCATTGCCTTTACACACCGCTCTGAGCCAGGCCTTGTGGGGTGAACATTTGACACTGTACATGTGTGTGTGTGTGTGTGTGTGTGTGTGTGTCTGTGTGTGTGTCTGTGTGTGTGTGTGTGAGAGCAGAAGGTTTATTTTGTGAGGGTCTCAGGACCCTGTTGTTGTGAAACTCGATGACCCGCAGTGTCTTTCTGTATAAGTGTGTGTGTGCGTGTGCATGCATACTTGAATGCATTTATAAGCTTTTTCTGATTTCTGTTCATATGCACTTTTGTGTCTGCGTGCATTTAAGTCTTTGTGTGCTTGTGTTCATGTGTGTGTGTGTGTGTGTGTGTGTGTGTGCAGGATCCTGGACGTGCAGCCCAACAGGCTCTCGGTTGGAGGCGTCAGGTCAATAGAACCCGTCCTTCATCGGCGCGGTCAGGTCGCCACCCACGACTTTGTCGGCTGCATCATGGAGTTCGCCGTCAACGGCCGCCCGCTGGAGCCCAGTCAGGCGCTGGCATCGCGTGGCATCCTTGACAGGTCCGCATACCCAAACCCCCCCCGCACCCACCCACCCTTTTACTCCCGCTTTCACCCTCTCTCCATCATCTCCCTCTTCTTTCCATCTGTCCGTCTTCTCTAACCTCCTCGACTCTCGCTGTGGGACATCTGTTCACACTCCCAAACCCTCTCGAGAGTTTTTAAAAAGATGTGTTTTTTTTGTTTTTTTTTATACAAATGGCAGATTTTTTGACGGGGGAAACCAATTGCAGAATTCCGGAGATTTCTTTTTCTTTTCTGTCCTGCTGGTGAATAGTGAGGCGAGAACAGATCTTTTAATATGCTAATCCTCTTGGGGTTCTTTATGAGTTTTTTTTGTATCGCAGTACGGGAGAGAGAAATCACGGCTCATCTGCCCCCCTTTTTTATTCCTTCTTTTTTTCGGCGGACCCCCCCCCCCCCCCCCCCTCCCCCGGCTGTTGCGGCTGACTTGTCAAACTGACGTTGTGTTTGTCGTCGTGTCTGCAGATGTCCGAGACTGGAAGGAGCCTGCACCGCCAGCCCCTGCAGACACGGGGGCACCTGCTTGGACCACTGGTCTTGGCAGCAGTGCCAGTGCGTGGATGGCTTCACCGGAAAATTCTGTGAGAAATGTAAGTATATGCCTTTTGAAGTTTTATTGCTGAGGCTGCACTCATTAAGGAATATTGTATCATGATTATTTATGATTCTTCCTTCCTCGAACGATGAGTCATTGAACTGCACTGCGTAGCTTAACGAGCCACATAAATGCGTTTTAATTTAAAGCATTTGTGTGTTTAATGATATTAATACTCAAAATCAGAGAACTTAAACAGACTGAGAGGCACTGAAGCAAACAGAAACCGCCAGAAACATGTAGCTACTGTGTAAGTAAGCAATGTTACCTATAATCAATACCACATTTATTTTGAAAAGTTCATATTGTTACTGGTAACAAACACAGTTTGTAGCTCGAGAGGTCTGCACTTGGTTTCTCTATGTTTGCCGTCGGGATTGATCTTGTGGGAAATGTGCTGGTTTGCTTTATGGCACAAAACAGGATCACAGCACTTTTCCTCTTATAAAAATGGAGCGTGCTCTCATGTGTTTCTTCTTCAGCAAGAGAAAAATAAACATGGTGCCAGGGAGTTCAGGGAGTGACGAGTAGGAACATCCTCTTCACAGAAGGAAGAAATGAGGTTTATGAGAAGATTTTGAGACATAATACCGGTGGTGTGACTTAGACGCTGCCATTCATCCTGGTCTTGTGGTTACAGTGAATTGAATCAATTTGACCCATCAGTCAGTGTCGTAGCGAAGTGACTTGGTGCGTTCTGCACAAACACAAAACATAGTTTTAATGGAAAGTATTATAAGCCACAAACGTTTAAATTCCACCGACTGTTTGACGGCGTTACCGACACAACTGTCTGTTTAAATCTAATTTAGAAGGGAAATGTCAAAAAACGTATTTATATTTTGTTTTCATTATATTTTTAATAGCAACATATTTTGTACTTGTTCGGGTTAATCTAATTGTATGTGAACTGAAAGTGAAACTGAAATTCTGGATCGACACATAACAACAGTGCATTGCCTCTACATTATAGAATTGTAGCTTTAGAATATTGGCAACGTTTAGGGTTTTTATAGCTAATAAGCATTTAATAAATCCACACCATTACATCAATGTTTGGGGATTACATTTACATATCAGGTGCTTAGATGAAGCTCTGAAGAGAGTATACTTTTGGTGTCAGTGTCTTGCTCAAAGGCACACAGGCTTGACACACATCTTTCACTTATGACAAGGTATTTGAAACCACGAGTGAGAATGTAAGGAGCAATTAGCGGTTATGGCAGCGGGATTAGGAAAATCATTTGGGCCTGAGTGTCCGCCAGCTCCGGAGTGGAAATATCAGTTTTTTACAGCCGCCTGTGAAACTTGCGTGAAGTCGGACAGGATTGAGGATGTTCTCTGTCTTACTCCCACAGACATGACAGAAGACACTGCCCTGTCCCTGGACGGTACCGGCCGTCTGGACTACTCCCTGAAGCAGGGCCCTAAACGCGACGTCCTCCTGAGGCGGTCACTGCAGGGCGGGACCTCTGACCCCGCCGGTCCCAGCAGCCTGGAAGTCAAGTTCAGGACACGCAGCAAGACCGGCACGCTGCTGCATGTGCAGGAGAGCAGCAACTACACCACTGTTAAGGTGAGAGAGAGGAAGTGTACCCTGACATGTGGCAGTATGAACATTACACAGACTGCACTGCACTATAATGGCTCATATGGTAAATTCGTCATAATGTATGTTCCAATTCTCCCAAATACTTTCTAATCTTTACAGAAATACAGCTTTCTCTCTCTCTCATGCACTGTTTAGTAATTCAGACCTCTAAATAATGAAGCGCAGCACCTCAGGCCGTGGTTTCACAATAAGAGCCGTTCATGGAAGTGGTCATGGGAGGAAGTCTGGAGTTTGCATTATCAGCACACCACAGCAAATTATTATAGCCAACAGGAGCAGATCAAAGAATAGGAAGGCTTCCAACTAAAACAAATTAAAATACACTTCATCAAACTTTAAATAAAGTTCAGTCGAGGTAAGTGAAGGACCTGCCCACTTCTACTTACTGTGTTTCTGCTGTTTGTCCTCTTCAGTACTATAGTGTTTTTAATGTTGTGTGAAGCCAAAGACAATCTTTTTTAAGGCACTTAGTGTTATTTTTTAAAGTTACTGAGCTAAAGTTTAATACATTGTATCACGTCAATGCCACACAACCTCCACCAATAACATCAAAATATACAGTACAACCATAATATTTCAATACAACAGTACGTTTTAAAGTAAACGTAAAATAACTTGTACAAGCCACACGAGTTTGCTAATGTTAGCTAGCTATGCTAATGTCTTTAGCTAGCTATGCTAGTGTCTAACATTAACGTTAGTACAACAACAACAAGAAAAAAATGCTAAAAGATTTATGCAATAATTTCAGCTAAAGTTGATGCTAGCTAACGTTAGCAAAATCATCAGTTCTTTGCTGTTTAATGTTTAGCTACCTAACTTATTTGAAATATTAAGGTTGTATTGTTTACCTTGGTGTTATTCTTTGAGGTCGTGTGGATTATTCAAACTAATAAACACTGATAAAAATGTCAGACGTCACTTTCTTATTCAACTTTTCAAATCTCCCTTAAACCTCTGTGGTCCAATGGAGAATCAGTTCAATGTATATAATGTGCAGTCAACTTTGCATCCAAATCTAATTCAATTTAAATGTCCCCACGTACACATACGTACACATACCCCTCCCATCACAAATTAAAAGCACGTTGTAGCAGAAGATTCAGCTTAGTTTGGCGTTGCTACTCAGCTAATTGGCCCGCTAATTTTGCAGAGCAGCCATCGCTAGCGTGAGCATCAGCCACGAGCCGTACTCACAGACTCGAGAGGCTCATTAGCGAAGTCATAATTAGTTCATGATTGTGATTCGTTTCCAGTCGGTGCCAACACACAAATCAGCTCATCCACTCGTTTGAGATGACAGAGCTGAGGTTCTGCAGTATGGCTGCCAGATGATTTGTTGTATCACAAAAAGCATTTGTGTGTGTGTGTGTGTGTGTGTGTGTGTGTGTGCGTGTGCGTGTGTGTGTGCAAACGTTACAGTAAGCTGACACCTAAAGGTCCCCTGAATGTTTGTATATGAGCGTGAACGTGATGGTGTACACACATACATGTTCTCAGCTCTGCTAACTTTGATTCTGAACTTTAGGTAAACTCAGCCACCTTCCTCTTTTTCTCCCCTCATCTTGTCCCCCCCACCCCTGACTGATCCCGAGCAGCTGCCCAAAGAGGCCTGAGCGCTCATTCGTCCTCTTCAATTTTCCTTTTTTTTTTAGACCCCCTCTGCCCTCACCACCACCGACCCCTTCCCACTTCAGTATCAGACTTCCTCTCTTGTACGATTTTTGTTTTCCGGCTCCGAGCAGCTTGTGGTGCTCATCGAATCCCCATCACAGCTTCTTAAACAGTCCGGAGAAGTATTATAAGTACCATGACGCCTAAAAGAGCAAAACAGCAGGGGAATACCCACAGTATATGTACACATGTTGAGTCTGAACTATATATACTGATGTATTCAAAAAAGAACCTTGTTTAAAGATGTTTAATAGATAAACTTCATGATTGGTTTTCCAGCTTTCGAGCAGTTTTCTTTGGCTTGAGGGACTTTCCGCTTTTCCCATTTTAAATCAATTCTTCCGGAAGCTACTTATCATTGCTGATTTTTTGGGGTCTTTGAAAAAGGGAGGAAAGCGGGATTACTTTTCCATCGAAGCGAGGAGTACGCGTACTGTATGAGATTACCATACACGGTAAAAAGCCACAAATTTGTTGTCCATGCCAAAGTGGGCTTGATTCATTTCTTTTAAAGACGTGCGCTGTCCTCTCGTTTCTGGAGGACCAGTGGGCGTTTGAACGAGAGTGTTCTGTCTCTGAATTTGTTCCTAGCAAGCTTCTGGTCATCATCTGGTTGAATAACATTAGCCATGCACAAGTCGGGAGAACATGATGGACTGCGGCGCGTCCCACAGGAGGAAGATTTACGAGCGGCGAGCTGCATTTTTGTTTTCGATCTCTGACCTCGACATCAGATCCTGAAAGCAGCGCAGTGTGGCGGTATAGTTTTTGTGGAGGCTGAGAGAAGACTTCCTCTCGTGGTTCATGATTGATGCTGACATGATAAACCGGTGCATTAATCTGAAAAAGCTGCCTTATTTTGCTCTACTTTGTGCGGCTCTACTCAGAGAACATTAGAATTACAACAGCATGCAGATTCAGGGATCGGGCAGTTTATCGAGTATCTTATCCAGTCGGTCTACTCATCTCTTATCTATGATGTGCTGTTTAATGTGGATGCTAACATACAGACATATCTCTACTCTGTTCCTTGTCTCAGCTGAGGAATGGCAACATCCACTACATCTCAGATGCGGGCGTCGGGGGGAAGGTGGAGCGGACCGTGGGGGACGCGGTGCTGTCGGACGGCCTGTGGCACACGCTCCGGCTGGTCAAGAACGGCTCGGCCACGGTGCTCCTGGTAGACGGCAGCCACACGAGGGTCATCCAGCATGCCACCCAGGACTTTGGAGGTCTCAACGTCGTGACCTTTTCCCTGGGAGGGATGCCACCAGGACCTGCTCAGCAGAAAACTGCAGCAGGTGAGGCTCGACGGTGTAATTGTTCTGTGTTGGGATAATAAGTCATCAGATCAAGGCGTTTCTGTCCATAATTGAGTGCCGACAACCTTATTATATTGTAAGAAATGTCATCGACGAAACTGAGGTGTCACTGAGCAAGCCACTGCTCCTGACACAAAGATGTGATGACAGAGATTTTCCCAGGACATCAGGCCGTTTTCTCAAAATATTTTTTTTCTCAAACTCTGATCCAGAAATCTGCACTTCAGCAGCTCTTACATACACCAAACTCTACAGTTTCATTCCTCTCTATATTCTGAAGGTTTTTACGGAGGGGTTTGTTCATATATCATTCATAGCCTGATTTATACAACATTTTATTCCTAAAAACATGCTGAATGGATTTTCTTATTGCTGTTGACATATTTTCTGATTTATGGAGCGATACAAAGAGAAATAAAAAAGATATCAAGGAAAAAGATATCCAGATATCCTGTTCTGGAAATGTATGCAAATTAGCATTTATTTATTAAGATTATGCCTCATTTACATCTTTAATGATGTCATGGTGATATCTATTAGTGTGACCCTGTTCACCGCAGTCTAAAGGAGCTGCTGGCTGCTCGCCCTGCTGGTAGAGCTTTATCAGATAGTGTCCCGTGATGATCTAAATACTGTCTCAGAGGCTTCTCTACACTTTCAAGATACATACACTATATTTACGTGTATGTGTGTGACTGTACATATTTACGTGCTGCGTCAAGCACAAATGCTGAAGCTTTCAAAAATTGACGTTTGACCAAGAAAGTCGCCCACTCTTTACCTACTGTAAATAACTAATGCAGCAGCACAAACCACTTAGATACTATAAGTGTGTGCACATGCACATCCTGTTCTTGTGTGTGACAGAGCGCTCCTTATGAATCCAGTACGAACCCCCTTCTTTTCCCCAAAATTAATTAATAGTCCGCTGCTCAAACTGCTGACCCTATTTGGTGGCCGTCCAACAAAACTCTGGCCGCTGCTTAGATTTACCTGCTATGAATTTTACATTACTTAAATAAATGTTTCTTTATCAGAGTATCATTTATGCACAGAATAACTAATATTAATTTAATTTGACTTTGTCTTGGAACCGCCTTTGAGGACTTTTGGTGTTTTTCGTCCTATTTCCACAGACTCTCATCTTCGTTTAGACTTAAATCACAGATCAGATGTCTTTGAGCATGAGCTGTTTGGGAAAGGTGAAAGAGGGGGTTTCCAGAGGGAGGTAATGCAACGCAGTAAATTTTAGAAATTTAAGGGGAGGGAAAACTAACCTAATACTATGCACTAATATGGTAAAAAATGAGCAAATTGAATTATTTGTGGACCTTTTTTACACAAGGACCGGGGCATAAATAAAACAAGGATATTCAGATTCGTGGCAGGCTGCCTGTGAACCGACCTTTACCTCGATGTGCGTCTGTTGTGCACTCGCTTTTCAAGGTATAATGAAGAAAGCACAAATGGATTTAATCTGCACTGGGACGAATTCAATAAAAATCTATTTACATCGGTGAGGCAGTGCTGTTGGGCTACACACGAAGGAAAACACAGAATTAGACACAGACACATTCATTCAACCCAGATGTATGTCTTTAAGCTACAATGGCTCTGACGATGGATTCCCTGTTTGAAAAATATTGAATCAAATCAAATTGGCCAGTGATTGATTTTTTTTCTTTATTAATTATCTGAGGAGTTCACTTCTTGTTTTTGTTTTTGTCCTAATCTTGAACCAATTTCCCGTCTAAACAGAATATCTTTAGCTCTGATTATAGCTCCAAGTTCCTGTTATTTACAAGGAAGCAATCCAGCGTCGGCAGACATTTTGAAAATCAGTCTGGTGGCAATCGGAAATGATTCCCCTCCAGGCCGCTGTTATGTGCTTGTTAGCTGCTGATGGCTGCTTCTTGTTATCTGAACCAGTTTTTCTCTGCTGTTCATTTGCAGGGTTCGACGGCTGCTTGGCCTATGTGAAGTACAACGGGGAGAACCTGCCGTATACTGGAGAACACGGCCTCGTCACCTTAACGAAGACCAGTTCGTCCGTCAAGATCGGCTGCAGGGGTCCCAACCTGTGTGAGAGCAGCCCGTGCTGGGACGGCTTGATGTGCGTCAACCAGTGGTACACGTACCAGTGTGTCCCGCCGGGCGACTGCAGCTCGAATCCCTGCCAGAACCACGGCAGCTGTGTGCCGGATCCCCGCTCAGGTTTCACCTGCGTCTGCTCTGAGTTCTACACGGGCAAGAGTTGCGAGACCTTGGTGGCCTGTCTGGGCGTCCAGTGTCCTCAGGGTAATGTCTGCAAGTCGGCCAACAACGGCGGGTTTGTCTGCAGCCCAAGCCCCACGGCGGAATCGATGGTCCTCCCCATCTGGGCGGTGCCCGCCATCGTTGGCAGCTGCGCCACTCTCCTCGCCTTGGTGGTGCTCAGCTTGATCCTGTGCAACCACTGCAAGGGCCGCAACAAGACCAAAGTGCCAAAGGAACCCAAGGAGAAGAAACCCAAGGAGAAGAAGAAGAAGAAGAAAAAGGGCAGCGAGAACGTAGCGTTCGATGACCCGGATAACATCCCGCCGTACGGAGATGACATGACGGTACGGAAACAACCAGAAGGGAACCCCAAACCGGACATCATTGAGAGGGAGAACCCTTATCTGATCTATGATGAAACAGACATCCCTCACAACAACGAGACCGTCCCCAGTGCTCCCTGCGCCCCCTGCAACGGCCCAGAGGCAGATATTGAACACTACGACATAGACAATGCCAGCAGCATCGCTCCCTCAGATGCAGACATCATCCAACACTACAAGCAGTTCCGCAGCCACACGCCCAAGTTCTCCATCCAGAGACACAGCCCGCTGGGCTTCGCCAGACAGTCCCCGTTACCCCTCGGAGCGACGAGCTACACCTACCAGCCTCAGTACACCCAAGCACTGAGGTCCACCCCGCTCAGCCACTCCCACTCAGCATGCCCGACCCCGAACCCTCTCTCCAGACACTCCCCAGCACCGTTCACCAAGCCGTCCTCCTTTTACCGAAATACTCCAACCAGAGAGCTCAACCTGGCTCGCCGCGAGGGCAGCCCGCTGGACCTGCACAACGACATGTGCCAGCCACCACCCATGTTCAACTACGCCACCCGGCTGGGGAGGCGCAGCAAGAGTCCGCAGACCATGGCCGGCCACGGCCACGCATCCAGGCCGGGCAGTCGGCTCAAGCAGCCGATCGAGCAGATCCCCCTGGAGACGGGGCCTCCTGTGGGGCTGTCCATCGAGGAAGTGGAGCGGCTGAACACGCCGCGCCCACGCAACCCCAGCATCTGCAGCGCTGACCACGGGCGCTCCAGCTCGGAGGAGGACTGCCGCAGACCGCTGTCAAGGGTCCGCAACCCCGCTGATGGCATCCCGGCCCCAGAGTCCTCTTCAGAGAGTGACTCGCACGACTCTTTCACCTGCTCGGAGATGGAGTACGACCGGGACAAGCCGGTGTCTTACAGCTCCAGAGTTCCCAAGCTCTCGCAGGTCAACGAGTCAGACGCCGACGACGAGGACTACGGCGGGAGGCTCAAGCAGAGGCGGTACTCGAGTCGGAGGGCGGAAGGAGGGCCTGGCATTCCCCAGATGCACCCTACTGAGCAGCACTACACCCTGCCCCACAAAATGGGCCAGCAGCCTGGGGGCTTCAACTGGGACAATCTGTTGAACTGGGGTCCCGGCTTCGGACATTATGTAGATGTGTTCAAGGACTTAGCCTTGCTCCCCGAGAACGCGGCAGCAAATGACATTGAAATGAACAGTGGGGATGGCTCGGTGACCATTCTAAACGAAGGAGAAGCCGAGCAATATGTATGAGACTATTTATTACAACGTTGTGGAAAATGGTGATGTTCTCCATTTGAACAAAACAAAAAAAAGGAAGACTGTATATTTCAAGAGAACATTGGACTACATGTTTTTGTTTTTATTCGAAATTAAAAGACGACTTTTAATGCAGTAAGGCAGACAAATGGCACCTGTAACGTGACAGACTTTGTCATTAGCCACCTTGGAATAGTTTACCAGTCTTTTCTAGGTCCAAAGTCAACTGCACAATCGTGCATTCATCTCTCCGAGGCCTCATTACAACGTATCCATTGACACTGAGCGGCTCAAAAAAAAAGAGAAAAAAGATAAATCCATGTCTGAATTTAATTTAGTGACTGCAAAGCTCCATTCCTGTTATCTTGATCAAACATTTCTGTTTTCTATTACCAGCACTGCCTCTCCTTTCCTCACAAAACTTCTGTCGCATTCACAGCTGAGAGATAAGACGGTAGACAGCATTAACACTCACGTGAAGAGAATTCCAACGGGGCCGCCGAGCAAAAAAGGAAACTCCCGGTCTCCGTCTTTTTAGGGGTCAATTTTTTATTTACTTAAAAGGAAGCATGTGTGTTTGATCTGACTGCACCTGCAGGTGACGGGACGCGGCCCCTCGGCGTGGAAGTTAGCGCGCCGCTTAGCTCGCACGGTACGGTCCGACCCCACCGCCGATGTCGTGACCCTTTTCTCCATGTCTTTGCCCTTGTGGTGTTTTTTTTTCACAGAAGACTGGCTAAACACTCCAAGAGTGAGAATTAATCATGTCCCCTGCCTTACAGACATTTGAGGATTTCAGTACGGGGGGGGGGGGGGGGGGGGGGGGGGGTGGACTTTTCCTCTTCTGTTTTTCAGTTCAGGAGGAGAGGAGGTTTGGGGGGGGTTTAGTGTAATGTGCGTTTTCTGACCAGCCAAGCGTTTAATGATGTATGGATCCTATAAACATGTCCCCAACTAAAACACTATGAACTTGTGTACATTTTTTTTTTAATTCATGAGAAGTCATGGAGTCATTTGTTGTTGGTGTCTTTGTCCATTATTTTGACATGTATGGTTTCTACATTTTTGTACTGTTTAATAACTTAAATTACTTAAGCTGTGTTTTTATGGATATTTTCATATGCTGAAATGTATGTTCTTACTTTCGGGGAAAGTAAGATTGAAGACTTATTTTTTACATTTGTTACGTATGTAACATCAGTATTTTCCACTTTTGATAAAACTATAACATGCTGTATGCTTTGTACCTGTAAAAAGCCAATAACAGAATAAAAAAAAGTATTTATTTAAAAAGCTGCTGCTTTAGGAACTTCTTTCTTTCCTGCAGATGTAAGCAACTGATTTAGATGCATGTGAGCGTTGGCAGTTTTTTTTCAAATGGTCACCTGCGAGCTGAAATCATTGGGGTGGTGAGGTATTTTCATGTTCAAGGCTCACTCTGTGCAGTCTTTAAATGTTACTGGGTCTGAACAAAACATTTAAAAAGGCATTTCAGGACCCGAATGAAACTGAGCCACTTTGCTAGCGGCCAAGCAAAACATCAAGCGGACTCCGCGACGCAAGGCCCAATATTGCTTTCAACAATTATTTACATCTGGCTTATTGAGCAGAACTGCTTTTTTTTTTGCAACATGCTTATCTTCTCTGTCATCGAGGGGGAGAGAGGCCACGAGAGAAAAAGCAGGGAGCCGTGAACTCAGCGCAGAGTGACAGCCTCAGATCTGGGTAAATTACAACGGGCCCTCGGTCCTGCAGAGCGCTCTGTTGACAAAAGGCTGTACCACGCTGATGCCGAGATAATAATAACACTAACAATGATAACGAGAGTGTGGGTGGGTGGTGGGGCGAGTAAATAGGAGATGGATTCAAATAAACCCTCACAGCATCTCCCCCCCCTCCACACCTCCTCCCTATAGGTGAGCAGGAGCAGCTTGTATACACAGAGGGCACATTGTTCTACAGTATGGTGGGATGTAAAACATTCACGAGGACTGACATGAATCTGTCTTCCATGACTTTCTTTTGCAGGCAGGGTGGTGTTTCTTTTTTTCCCTCCACAAGTGCTGTTTTTGGATATTATCCAGATGGCTGCTGGACTTTGCAGAATGGCAGAGGAGCTTATGATGTGTTTAAGGATTAATTGCAGTATTTATCCTGAGTGAGAACATTGCACGTTACATTACAGGACATGGACCCCTCAGAAAAAATACAGCGTGTGTTATCCCTGTCGACTCAAATGGTGCTATTTCATCGAGCGGCGAGCTATTTGTGCGAGTAATGACTCAAGAAACATGCTCAACCACACGTCTCGCAGCAAAGTAATCGTGTGTGCTTCAAAGAAATTCGAGAAGATCAGATTTGAACAAATTGTGGTACCAACAAGTCGGACATAATGTGTTCTGGAGATCCCCAAACTGAGCGTATTCATCTTGAATGAAGGCGCGAAAGGGCCGCGGTTGGATTTTCCCATGGAGCTCCCACAGAGTATTGACTTTTTTGTGTTTTTTTTTCTCCCTCTGAGTGCACAAATGTCATCAAAACATAATTCCCATTAAGATGATTTCCATGTTGACTCAAGAGTTTCCCCAGTATTTATAAAAGGATGTGGCACTGAGCTGCGAGTGACTTCCTTAAAACAGAGAGAACAAAATCTTCCCGAAAGCTTGTTTATAAAGATTGATTATTCTGAGCTTCAGTGTCCTCAAACAGCTGCAGCTCCTCCCCGAGTCTCACTTTAACGACTCATAATTAAAAGCGCATTCGCTGCTGGAACAAAGAACATGTTTCACTCTTGCTCTCATTTGTTGACGTGAAGAGACTTTTGGTTTGTGAATGTGCAAGTTTTTTTTTTTTAAATGTCAATGAGAGTGAACTTCATCAACCTTTTAACAAATCACTGTAAGATCCAGATATTCAAAACAAAAAACTCATCTGTCACCGCTTCATCAATGGTTGCAGGTCGAGAGCTAATTATTAGCACGCTCATTAGTGAAAGATTTTAAATGATCTATTAATCTGTCAATTGTTTTACCATATTTTCAAGTGACATGAAAAGAAAACAAAAAAGGAGCAAATCATCACATGGAACCCGGAAGTGAGCATCGCACAGCCGATGTGATTGATGTGGCAAACACCAGTTTTATGATCTTTGAAATGTGAATGCAATCGCCGGAAGTAAAAACCCAACGTGAGGCTATAAAAGACCCACACCACGGTCACATGACTTCACGTCTCCACCGCTAAGCTAAAGGAGGACTGGTGTTCTGGTGAGGACGTTTAGTCGTCTCATTAAGACTCTTTGTTAGCAACCGACTTTTTTAAGACATGTAAAAGCTTAAAAAATCCTTAGCGGAGTACTTACTGACTTTTGTTGAAGTCCCTTAAGCTTTAGCGAACCACAGACTTTATTTCAGACATCTAACAAAAATAAAACATTGACTTTGAGATAAAGGAACCGGAATTGCTAAAATGCTGACTTATTCCTGGGTTTTAGGACTCATTCCTGCAGGACTCTTATCGAGCTTGTTGACTGCCACTGTTGACTGCTTGTAGCGCCCATTTTAAATAAAGTCCAAACACAGAGTCCATGTCGTGGTGTTTGTACATGAACACAGATGACGTGCTTGGAAGAATCCAGTGACGTTACATGCTAGGTTTCTCCACTAAACACATGGACCTCTTGCTGATGTTTTCTGCTGACTCACTAACAGCACATGGATATTAGAGAGTCAATGTTTAGGTTGCGTTCTCAATCTTTACTGGTTAAAGTCCTTGCAAAGCTTGGCAAGCGGTTGTTGCACTCCACCGTACTTCTGTTGCCAGACATAGTGAACACACTTACGTACGTCATCATTGTTTACAAACTTAATTAAAAGCTCGCCTATTTACTCTTTAGAAAAATCCAGAAGGTAGTCTTGTATCTTCCTAATACGACAGTCAACGAGGACCTTAGAAGCTTTAATTAAGGTCACAATCAGTGTCCCTATACATGTGCCTTGCTGTACTCCCGCCAATCATTTAAACTAAATGCTCAATGTCACTTTTCCAGGTGTCAGGGGTCACAGTGTTCACACCTCTTGCCCTCCCCTGAACAATATCCACCCACATCCTCAGCTGCCACCAGACCGCTCAGTGTGTCTCCCCTCATTAGCGGAGTCTTCAGATGGCTCTGCAGCTTGATGGACAAATCACCCCGGTGAAACAACATCAACACGCTCCACAAATTATCACCCGATCCCAGCGCTCGCTCTCTACGCTTCTTCCAACATCTGCATCAAAGCTGCGAGGCTCGTCTTCACTAAGTGCTCCTCAATGCTGTGTGTACTGCAGCCAGCCGATGCCTTTCAACACACATGAAAGCTTCAGCGAGTCGGAACCATTGGGAAAATGAAAGAGAAAGATGGATGTGTGTGTGTGTGTGTGGAAGACGATGGCAGTCCTATCTTTGGGAAAAGCGCCTTTCCTTCGTCTTTGAATGTGAAACTCTGTGGGTTTTCTTTTTTCCTCCAGCATCACGGGACTTGGATTCAGCATTGCTCTGGTTCGCCACCATCTTGAGAACATTTACAGAAGTGTACGATGGATGCTAAACAGGCAAACCCGCCATCATGAGACCCCTGGCTCGAGTGTCGCCCTGATGTCAGGGAGTCGCTCTGTCAGGCTTCGCAGAGGCAGCACATCTGTTCCTGATCCCATGTGTGACATTCTGCTGCCTCAGCCATTTCAGAGTTTTGTTTTGTTTTCTAATTTGGGGGGTGGGGGGGGGGGGGGGGTGCTGACTTTAGTGCTGGTTAACTCACTGTGTGTTTGGCAACCAGCACAGCTGGTGAGAGAGGATTCTCCCTCAGTTGGTCCCACTGGTTTCTTTTGCTTTGACAAAGCAGATATTAGGACAATGACTTGTTGAATTCTACCCTGTAGGCGGGTTGTACGAGCCGGGATCAACTTTAGGTTAATTTTGCAGCGACAAATCTTTAAAGCTGCGCTAACAATATGTTTTATATCAACAACAGATCAAATGAAAACGGAAATGTGAAAGGGGTCGCTAATAGCGGCTCTGCACTTCCTCATCAGATGGAGCGTTTTAGCATCTTTTCTCTCATTGTTTGGGTTTATGGCCCGAAACTTTACTGACCACCTTGACTGAGCCAAAAAAGCTCTAACAGGACGTAGTCACCGTGACGTGGGATTACAATTACATCTGGTTTAGTATTTTTCAAACTAAACCAGGTAAATGAAGCCCTCTTTGTTTAACACGTCCTCTCAAATCTTCATCAGATTCCTCTTAATCTGACTGTAATCCCTCTCTCTCTCTCCTTTTAAACCCTGCTATTCCTCACCTGGCCACTGGTTGTCCTCAGTGTGTTGTATTTCCTCCATTAAAACACCTGAACTCTCACCTGTCGACACAGCTGCTCCACATTTGTCATCAGCCTCTGTCTATATAAACACTCCTCCACCAGCAGCTCGCTGCCTCGCTGCTTGTTTCTGGTTTTACAGCCTTGTTTTTTTGCTCTCAGTACGATCGCGTGCCTGTTTTTTTGTTTTATTTTAAACCAAGTGAAACATTGTTTTTGCTGTGTGAGTCTCTATTTCATTTGAGTCATTACTGTGGAAGTTTCCTGAATCATCTCTGTTATCCAATGTGTGGAAAGACACAGAACTCCTGAATCAAAATGCCCAGACTTTCTCTCACTTTTAGACTTTAATATATTTTAATAGATGTCCAAATTCACATTTTTGGCATGTGTCTTTTTTTAATCTGTTCCTTGTCTGTTCAGAAATGTGCTATAGAAATAGGATTACAAGGTATTGGGGTTTGAAGTCCTGTTGAAGAACATTTTATCCCGTCTTTGCTCAACTCCCTCGCAGACTTGACGAGAAGACGGTGAGCGCTTGAGACGCATCGCAGCAAATATCCACGCGGTGCTCAGTGAACAAGTCCGTGCATTTGCACTCGGCTCGTATCGAGGTTTTTAACTGTGGCTGGTCTTTAATCACACTGGGGTTCAGTTTGGACCAGAACTCCATCCAACCGAGGGTTCTGGTACGTATCATTCGTGATCCGTGGCTTACAACACAAAAACATTGCATAAATGATGGTCAACAAGCAAATCACACAGGCGGGGCCAAAACCCCAAGACCAGAATACAACACACACACACCCACACACACACACACACACACACGTCTCCATGTGGCCAAATACTCCTGGTGTGGGTGGACTGGCTATCTAAATGTTTACCTTCCTCCAGCCACTGCTTCGCTGCAACAGCCACGTTAAAGGCCTCAGCTGCAGTTTTATGAAGGAAATAAAAGGGTGCATTTCTGCAACGTATATAAAACTGAATTTTAAAAAACTAACAGCGTAGAAGTTATTTATAAAGCTTTAAGCTACAAGGTTGAATAACTGCGATTACAGCAATCATGATTAGTCGAGATTGGTCTTTGATTGAGGAAGTGGATTATTTAATTGCACTTCTGCAATTTGCATCAACATCGTGACTATTTTTAACTGCAGTGGTAGCCACGGAAATTAAATAAAATGCTTCAATATTGCAATAAACCCCTTAACAGTTTGCAAACAATGACGACACGTGTATGTGTGTGTGCACAGTTTGGTAACAGAAGTACGATGGAGTGCAGCAACAGCTTGTCAAGCCATACCGGGACAATAACCACCAAAGATCACAAATGCAACCTCACATTGCCTTTCCAGATCGGTGTGCTATTAGTGAGTGAGCAGAACACATTAGCAAGTGGCTCAATAATTAGTGACCCAATCTGTATTAAGTGTCTAAGGTGTAACGTTACTAGATGCTCCCAGCTGCGTTATCGGTGTTTTAGTACAGAACGTTGTGACATAAACTCAGTTTGGACATTATTGAGTTTTAAAACGGGCGGTAAAAACCGTCCAGTGGTAGTCGACACGTTTAACTTGCTGCCATAGACGACGCCGGTGTTTCATTTCAACATGTGACCGTGTTAGCTGGTGACTCTTAGCTGAATGTGTCGTGGTTGCGCGTAGTGACGGCAGCTGTTGAAAACACAAACAGAACCTGAAGGTGTCCTCCCAAAAGCCTTCAATCAATTTTAATACGCTTAAGGCTGAAAGTCACCAATTAACGTGGTCACTTATTAAACTGAATAAATTAAACTTTATCTGAATTGTAGAGCTCAAGTCCACTGTTGGATTATTGAGTTCATCTGACAACCGAACACGCAACAACCAGACATTTTGATGCTGTTAACATTTTTTTAACTCGTTGTCTAAAGCTTGCTAACTTCTCTG
Source organism: Anarhichas minor (assembly GCF_050575085.1). Lineage (NCBI taxonomy): Eukaryota > Metazoa > Chordata > Actinopteri > Perciformes > Anarhichadidae > Anarhichas > Anarhichas minor. The sequence goes on from NW_027466477.1 coordinate 1,272,505, forward strand.
GATGGCCGGGGAGAAACGCCACTTCAGAACAAGCGCACACACATTTTTGATAACGTTGGCTGTAAAAGAGTTTATTCCGTAATTTTTAATGACATCAAATAACCTCAGCGCCTTATTATCCTCCGTGGTCAACTGTACTTTTCTACAATAAAGGAAAGCTGTGTATTTCTACCTGGGATACGCCACATTTCCTGTGGATTTCCGTGGCTTATGGTGGACTCGTGAGTGTGCGTGTGTGTGTGTGTGTGCCACATTTTTGGTCAGGACAGTAGCATGTCTTTTTTTGTGCTGACTTGGGGAGAAGATGACTGTAGAGCTGAAAACAATGCTGGTTCATGCTGCCAAGATGTTACTTCAGCATAACAAACATCTGCGATGAACTGAGGGACGTTGTTGCTGCTGAAGCCAAACCACAATCAGAAAACCATCAGCAGACGAAGGAAATCAAATTTGTTTCTTTTTGCACTGTAATGTAGTACAGGGATTAGACAAGTCTAAAAGTTAGAAAAAACTCAAACTGTCACAGTCGAGCACAATTTAATGTATAAGGTTAAACACTGCGGAAACATTTTGAGCCCATTATGACAGCCATTTAAACATTTTTAACCCTAACCCTCTGGTCTCCAATATGCCTCACAAACACACATGTGGTGTAATATTTGATGGAACGCCAGCAGGGAATGTGCTCTAAGAAGAGTCATGGTTTGGCATCGCTTGTATTGTTAGCAGTAGTGTGCAAGTCACTGAGCTAGCTGGTGTTAGCCCCCTGATAGCTTTGGTCTGTAGCATACATGCTAACCAGTTAGCTAGCTAGTAGTGAGTCAAGAGCAGCTGATGAGCTCCGCAGCAACATGTATGTACATTAATAAAATAATAAATGTCAACAACTAGCAGCTACATTCTCATATTATTACGCCATCTTGGATTACAGCCGTCGCCATGTTGTTTTTTTTGCAACCAATGAACAGAAGTTAACATATTAGGACTGAGGAGGAGTCACATAGAGAGGCCTTATACAAAAAGTCTCCCTGAAGAGACCGTACAGAGCGTCACGTCGTGTAATCGTTGAGCACACTTTGTCTTTGTCTCCAGTTATTCTACACAGCGATCCACACTAATGCAACGCTGATGTCTTCTCTCAGCGACAGCATATCATGACACACAGAAACAGCTGCTCTGTATGTAATCACCACATATTTCTCTGCAGCCTGCCTGTTGTGATGTTTATGAAACCCTGGTGTTCCTGCTGCTGCGAGAGTGTGAATGTGTGTGAAGCACGTATGTAAACTCTCACACACACACAGGTGTGTATGAGCATACAGCTCACATACTGTACACAACAGCAGCTGTGACTGCTGCCTTTGACCCGTCTGTTGCATCTCATAACTCTGTATATAAGTGTATAACCAGGTGTATAACTCTGGATGGTTATTAGCTATGCAAGGAAATGGCAAAGGCTAAATGTCACAATGCACCAGCGTGGAAAATAGGTTCCCTAAATATAAAATGTGGCTTTGCTTTGCTGGGTGGATCGAGCGTTGGCAGCATTGTGATGGAGCCACAGCAGTGTTTTACCAAAGTTTCTTTCTGGGGGTCCACTTTAAAAAAAAATGATCAATAGGTGTGAGAGAAAATTTGTGCGTAAATGAAAGTTTGTGACCTTTTTACTCCCATTTCCACATCACTTTTTACTATCTTAGTATGTAAACCAGACATTTTAATAGATATTTGTTTGATAAATCCCAACTTTGTTTTATGCATGTTATTTAAAACATATACACATGTTAAATACTATAAAGGAGAAGAAATACATGTATTTCGGCGGAGTTAACAACCTATCTTCTTTTCTTTTCCTCATCAATAAAACAAACAGAATGTACGTCAGCCTTTTCATATTAGATTCAATGTTATAAGTACAATTATCAGAACAGTTCGAATAGTCAAGCTCCCCTAGTGTGGCTCAAAGATGTCCTGTAAAGATGTAATGTAAATCATTTTTTAATTTAACCTTTATGGAAGAAATTCTGCAATTATAAAATCTGCTGCGACGCACCTGTGTGTCCCGAACCAGCGTTTGAAAATGACTACCACAGAACTATACAGATTGAATGTATGTCAAAAAAACAACATCAAAAAAACACAGCAACATCTGAAAGGACGGCTCATTAAAACCATTAGCACAACATGGGGCTTCTCGTTGGCACATGACGGCCATTTAGCTGCAATCCCACGACCGATCCCCGTTTTTTTTGCAAACACCTGGTGGAATTCTTGTAGTTTGAATAGTCGTCTTTCATCCTCCTGACAGCCTCGCGTCTGTATGTGCAGCGGGAAACAAAAGTCACACACAAAGTAACGACACTTTTTAGGCATGGAGGAATGCGTGCACGCTTTGGCAGCTAATGGGAGCACATTAATTTTCACAAGAAAAAGAAAGAAAAACCGCTCATTGCCTCATTGTCCCTCCTTTGCTCATTGGCTACTTCAGTCGCCCCGGTTCCCTTTGGATTTTCCCATGCCCTGCTATCTTTTCTTAAGTCTTAATCTTTTCATTCTGTCAGGCTCGCTCTCGGCAGCCTCCGCGCCGTTTCCAAAGGTCCGGCCTTCATGCTTATTGTCTCTCAATGGCTCGGTTACCTCCCACCTACATAATGCACCTTGTTTCCTCCGCTCAGTGCGGGCTGCACCACTTTGGCTCATTTACATTCAGGAGGGAGACGGACTGTAAAAGCAATGCCTCGGGCTGCGGCCATGCAAAGCAACTACCAAACAAAAAAAAGAAGAAGAAAAAAATGATTTGCTTCCCTGTTTGCTTCCCCTGTCTGTGGGTGGGCTGATTTGTACATTTTGAAGGACGAGCTGCGTGTGATTGCTGTTTGTGTTCGACAAAAACGTCACTCCTCAGCTACAAGTTCCCCCCACGCCTACGTTTATCACAGAGTTCATCATGTTGTGGCAGGGCTACCGAATCATGTGCGTTATTTTTGAATTAGCTATACTTTTAGTTTCGAATGCTTCCGCCGCGTCAGCCAACAGTTTGATGAATATGGTTCTCGGACGCGGTGAAAAGGCAAAGGGAGGTAAAGGTTATGAAAATCGTAGTGACGTCATGAGCGCCGAGCCCCCTCCCCGCGGGTTAAATGGGACTGCCGTGGTGAAAAGGGGCACACAAATTGTGCTAATTGTGTCCACGTAGACCCCAAATTGGCTGTTTTTCTTTGGCTGGAGAGATCTCAGAGACTCAGGACCAAATACGACAGCCATGCACCATTAACATCTATTCAAGGGCTCACGCTTTGATCTTCCCTGAGAGAGGGAGCGATGGTGGGGGGCGCAGGGGGGAGAAAAATAAGCAGAAAAAACATCATCAACAATTCAAATGCACCCAATTATTGGACCATAAATAAAAGCCTAATTAGCATGAATTGCTTCCACATTGTGGGGGGGGGGGGGGGGTTCCATTTCTTCTTCGCATTTTGTGGATTTTTCTTTAGTGTGTGTGTGCGTGTGTGTGTGTGTGTGTGTACGGGCTTCTCCATTAGAGTGCTAGACTCATGATGGAGATGCTTAATTTCGGAGTGAAATTGCTGCGCTAATTAAAACTGCTGGATAAATATTTTCCTTTTGCACAGAATCCACATCTGTTTTTGATTGGAGACAAAAAAAATGTATGTGTTATCTCAGAAACGATGCTGATATCGTCACAGAAACATTTTGATCCATATCATAAAAACTGTCAACGCAGCGTCTGACATTTCAAACTGAAGCCTTGAGTTCACCTCTCATGTCACAGCCATCAACGTCAGCATTTATTCAGCCACCAACATTTGTTTTTGACTTGGTGGTCTGCCAATTAAATGGGAACTCAATTGATTTTTGCTTTTTCTAAATATTAAGACCAGAGGCGGGGAAGGCGCTGAGACGCCGCGGACAGAATTAGCTTCACACGCCGGCCCAGAGAGGCTTTTGTTTTCCAGGCGTCCTCCGTGATGGTGCTCATAAAGGGCAGCCTGTCTGCTCTGTCTGGTTTGGGTTATGAAGTCACTGTTGAATACAGAAACAAGGCGGCGAGGATCAGGTTGGATCATGGTTCTTTCCCAGCGTCTTCTGAAACATTGTTTTTGATCAGACCAACCAGGATGTCCAGAAATGGAAACAAAATCTCACCACCGCTTTCCACCATTAACCCCTCGATGGACATCCAGACAGAATCTGGATGTCTGGGAACTAAACCCGCACTGATTGATTATAGTCTCTTCTCTCCGACCAGCTCACCGTGATTATGATGAGGTTTAAAGATGGCGTTCCCACGCAACATGAAAACGTCCCGTCCTCGCCGCCCCGAGGTTAAAAGCCTCAACACCCAGTGATACTCCGCTGTCTTCTCCCACACACTTTCAACACGTCGGGCCAGAAGTTCGGCCTGCCATTTGACTTTAGGACATCTTTTGTTCTCTTGTGGTTTTAAGTTCAGTTTTTTATTGCACGCTCCGTTTCATGTAGTTCTAATTTATAATTGCCAGTTCGAGGCGCAGGAGGTTACAATAATAAACCGTAACTTCTGTCAAAGTTTGAATGTTTTCCTTGGTCACTGTTGATGTCATTCGGCCATTAAAATGCCAAAATGAAATAAAAATAACTTAATTGTAATTTCCCTCCAAGTTGTGGAGGGAAATTACACACTGATTTCCAAAAAGTGTCCCTATAGATTAGAGTAAGGAGTTATTTTGGGTGGTGCAGGATGTCTTCAGGATATTTTACTGGCAGAAGTGAACAATAAAAAGAAAAAATACAATTAAATTATACATTCTTTTTGAACTTTTCTCACATTTTTTTGGATGCTCCCCTAACGTTTAGCAAAGATGACACAAGAAGACCCTTTTTCTTTTTAAGTTGGGGCCTGAATGAGGCTAACTTGTAATATAGGATATATATATATATATATATATATATATATATATATATATATATATATATATATATATAAATACACATATACTCTACTAATACGTATATATACTTATAGACGTTTTTCTTTTTGTGTAAAGGAGAGAGAGAAGGAGTAGGGAAACAAAGAAGAGGGAAAGAATAGAGTAAAATAAAAGCTAATGATTGTTTAAAACAGTGTCTTTGTCTGCTTCCCATGGCTGAAGGGAGTTTGCTTGGAGGTCAATGTCTGCGTCGAAGACACTGAGTCCAGACCGCCTCTCGACGTTGATCAATCAAAGAAAACCAAACATCGCTCCCCCCTTTTCATCAGCCACCATGAAATCATGGGTAAAAAAAAGGGGGGGAAAACGATTCTCCGCTCTCGGCAGATGCTGAAGTTCAGCCCTGCTTTTCAAAAAAGCTCCTATCACGGCTGACCCGCCGCTGAACCTCTCCGCTCGGTCTCGTAGTCGCTGCCAATGTAAGCAGATGCCTCTTCGGGGTTCGCTTTCGCTCCCTTATTTATGCATGGGATGATAATGCTCTCCTGCATGTGATACGTCAAGCTAGGGGAAGAGTCAATAGCTGATGGAATCCATGCTGAACAAGCACTCCTCTTTCCCTTTTAGTGTACCACCCAGGTTTTTCCGCTGATGCGCTCACCTCTGCTGAGCATCCCCTCCGAGCCCACACAGTTTGCCACAACAAGCTTTAGCTCAATTACTGCAGGTCCTGCTGGATTGAGCCCTTTCTATCTCCAGCTGGGGAAGCTCACTCCTCTAAACTCCTCGAGCGGGGAGGCTTTTGGAAAGATCTATAAAACGACATCTAGAATTAAAAAACCTCCCTCCCTGCCTCGTCCCTCCACGGCTCCATAATACACGGTTTTACAGTTTGAAAAGAAGGTATCAGTCTCTTGTAAATCCTGCAACTGGATACTTTTTTATCAGCAAAAAAGGTTCAGCAAACCATGAATCAAAAGTTGTACTTCCGGAGAAATGTTATAATAAAAGGATACATCCAAAGTTTGAGAGTCATCACAGTCATTCGGATGAGTTGTAAACAAAATCCGGGTACGGTTCAGCGTGATGCAGCGCTGTAATCAGAGTTTAACGTGTGCTACTCTGAGATGTCTTCTTATAAACCTGCTGTCTAACTTCCTCACGTCAGGCTCTGTTGGCAGGTAAAGGTGCTGCCAACTTGATCTCATGGGAAGGCCGATGAATCATAGACTGTATATAAGAAGTGGACTTAGTCGTCGTGATGTCACCCATTGTTTTGTGGACTGCCGTTATGAAGCCCCGTGTTTGGCAATTTCGCCGTTACCATTTTCGAATACGGCCGTTGCCATGTTGGGTTTTTATGCAACCAATGAACATATTTGGAATGTGGAGGAGTGACGAATAGAGGCTATATACAGCTCTGGTAGCGGCAGTGACCTGTCAATCACAGTAAGCCCCGCCCTAAAGCATCCCCTGCTTTATGGTCTGTTTGACTCTTAATGGACCATAATTTACTAAATGAACATCATGCTGTATTGAAGAAGACTTGAAACTAGAGATTGAGACCATAAACTCATGTTTACAATGTTTACTGAGGTAATAAATCAAGAGAGAAGTAGAGTCATTTTCTCATAGACTTCTATACAACCAGAGGAGTCGCCCCCTGGTGGACAGTAGACAGAATGCAAGTTTTAAGACAGTTTTTTTTGTAGGTAATCCAACACGTCATCATGACACATGAACCCAGAGGGACTTCTCTGCTTTTGTGTTTTAATGCTTCATCTTAAATCCTTAATGTTTCTGTATAAATATGATTTATCAGGCTGAATACACATGTGCCGTCCTTTGTTTACCTGGTTCTTTTTTTTCGTCTCCGGCTTTAGCTGCTAACCCAGTGATTAACGTCACATTGCTATGAATTGTGGGTAATTGCCTTGGGCAAAGTCTGCACAAATGCAAAGTCACGGAAAGTCTTTATAAAGGGCTCGAAATGTCTGCGAGAGAGAGACCTCAAACATTTGACAGTGGGACAGCTGTACTGTGCAAAAAGGGGAATTACCACAAGTGAACACATATTACTTCAAGTATGGACACATAATTGACACAATACAAAACAAGGCTCCCACAAAATGAATAATGAGGATAATAAATTATATTTCTGAAGTTACAAAATTGAAGTTGCAAAATTATAGACATCGTCATCAGATTAAGACCAAATTGGAAGAAAAAAAATGTTGAAACATCAGCTATGTATTCTGCAAAATCTGATTTCAGCTGAAAGAAACATATAAGAATGATTGTACACATGAGAATGACAGAAGGTGAGACGAGCCTGTCAGTGAGGATCAGTGGTGGATCAGTTCCTCCATCTGAGTTTCCTAAAGCTGTTGGTTCTCAGACTGCAGCTCTTTGAACTTTACCTCCAGTTCCTTCGTCTCGTCCAGCTTGTTTGTGACGTTTGTCTCCATCAGCTTTTCTTTCTCGACCCAGCCCTGTTGTTTCTCGGCCAGGTCTTTAGTGAATTTCTCTTCCAGAGCGTTGTATTTGGCCTTCCAGGCATCATCGCTCTTTTGGCTCTGCACTGCTGCCTGGGACATCTGGTTGTTTAGGTCAGAGACTTGTCTTTCTGCCTCATACCTTGCTTCCATGCTGTCATATTCCTGTTCGCTCAGGTGCTGGGCGGCTTCTAACTTCTCCTCCTGGAGTTGGAGACTGTTTTTGAGATGGGAGATTTGAGCCTCATGCTCTTTGATGGTCTCAGCTCTTTTTTGTGCTCTACAAGCTCCTGCAGGTGGTTCATTTTCAATGTACCTGCGTCCACCCTGCTGCAGAGGATCGCCTTTTCAGTGATTGACACTTTGTTGAATTCTGTCAGAATTCAAGAAAGCATTTTGCAGAGGATTGAAGAATCCTGTGATGTCAGAATGTTATCTCATGAGAGGTAGTGTCGGAGACGGGACTCACTCCAGGTGAATGCAACAAGGACTACAAATCATAATAGCAACCATTAAAAGACTACAAACCCCATAGTCAGCAGGGCAGTGAGAAAAATGGTTGCTGCCAAGCTGTACCAATTAAGCGTATTGCTCCAGTGAGGGAAAGGGAAGCGATGGGATGTATATATGTATATATATATATATGAATTTTTAGATATTATATATATATATATATATATATATATATTGAATCAGTAGTACAAATGTGTGTGGTTGTTATGTAAAAATAAAAAAGCACCTGCTTCTTTTTTTGTAGAATTAATATAGTTTTTAATTTGTCGTTTCAATTTTACATTCATATTTAACGGAGCCTTGCTTGTAGGTGGAGCTCTGGTTTGTTTAGTTCAAATGTGCTGCAGATGATCACCTCGACCATGTTCAAAAACTTCCTCAGTGGTTGGAAAAATGTTCAGTTAGCTTACAGGTCTAACTTCTGAGAGTCCCGACAGAGGCAGCCGCGCTAAAACGACGGTAATAAATCAAAACACGAGGAGTTTTGAGAGTTGAAAATTGCATATTGGCGTGAATACTACAAATGTACTGTACATGTGTGCAAAGCTGAAGGTAATTTCCAGCTCAAGTTCCTGCGATGAGCAGTTATTAACATCTAACAACACATGTGTTCGGTGATTGATTTTACGTGCCCAGTTATGCAGCCATAACGGTATAATTATATCCTACTGTACAAAATGTATGTCGAATGGGCTCATAAGTGCTCTGAGAGTAGAAAGTCAGAGGCAGCATCTGAGAGTTCAGCTGGTCAGCTAAGAAGGCTTTGCCTGAATATTTCCAGGCGCTTAAATTCAGTGGTGAGAGTCTTGTGAAGAGCCTCCAAACTCTGCACCTGGTTCGTATTCCTTCCTTCACAATGTGCTTTCTTTGGACCCTGCATCGTCCTCTTATTTGATTTCAGCTCTTTGAGATATGAAATACACGCTGATACTTAAAGACCGTCTTCGGGGGATGGCGAGGTGAGCTGGAGAGACGGCCCTTCTGAGCCATTTGGTTTATAGATCTATTGAGATTTGGCAGCAGGGTGTGGACTGTCAAAAGAGTTCTGAATGAGACAGAAAGCCATGAAGTCTATACATATAACAACAATTATGGGATCTATTAATGCTTCTTTTTCTTCTTCTTTTTTACCCAGCACTTGAGCAAGTCGATCGTCTGTCTATTCTGCTCAGGTATTCTTACGAGATAGTTCAAAGGACTCACATGGTTCTTGTCTTTGCCCGGACAATGTCAGCAAACGCAGTATCTGATCAGATGGATACCTCAGATACAGAAACCCACACGGGCCTGGATTTCCATCTGTCTCACAGTCAGGATGGTCTACATTTAGTTTTTTTTACGACTTAGCAAACGGAGGTGGCTCCGAGGTTATTAGATAGCAGTAAATTCCTGAGCTTCGTGCCGTTATCTTGAGTAAGGGCGCATATTATGCATCGTGATAGGTTTACTGGTCCTCCAAAAGTCCTCTCTGGCCATAAGTATGGAAAGCTACTTCTGCTGGCAAAAACAAAATGATTCATCAGAGACATGAAGATATTTAAGTAATCAAAGTTGGAGACAGTAGATGCCGGTGTCAGCATTACTGCGTCAAGTTCTGCAGAACAAGGAGCTGAATGAACCGTTTTTCAAGTCCATAAGCTCCATTGATCCGAAAAGGATTTCGCTTAGCATTCATGACCTTTATTCACCAAGACGTCTGACTCCATCCACTTCCAACCCTGGACCCTGTTTCAACGTTTTCCATCAGAGCAACCTCTGGGGAAACTTTACTCTCTATAAACAGCAGGCCAAAAGAGTGGATTTCACTCAACAAAAGTCCCATTAAAGTCCTCAGGGGCCTGCTGTCTTGTGGAAGGTGAAGTTAGGGACACACAATAGCAGCCATGTGTAGAAACACAGGACAATCTGTTCATCCACAGCAGCCATCCCTGGTGTCTCTGCAGCAGAGCAAAATGTTTTATAACGTATGAAACACGAGCCAAAGTTAAACAGTTTGATTATTATAGAATATTTGACACATTTAGATAAACATTTGAGCCGTGTAGTAGGTCTATCATCCATCCACATCAGACATAAACACTTAAATAAACCTGTCTAACTGGACTGATGTCAGGTGACTGACTTTGCATCATCCGCACTACCTGTTTTTAAAGTCCGAACTCTTTCCTTGCCACCCTCAGCACCAAATGCGTGCTCATGGAGGAATGTTGAGTGTGTTAATTAAAGAGGAGAGGTGTAAATGTGCTCTGTACACTGTCATGGTAAGGGATCATTTCTGTTGTTAGTTGACACTATCAATGAATACAATTGACTTGACTTACTGCACAGACGTTCACACACACACTGTGGGTAGAAACAACTAAATCTATACATTTGGCAATGTACTGTATATTGTGCGACACCCTATTTTTCTTAACAACCCAGAGGGAAGACAATGCATTTGTATAGCATATAAAGTGCTTTACAGGTTAATAATAAAAACACAGTTAAGATAAAAGATTTACAATGATAAAGAATGAAAGTGCAAACAAGAGATATAATGTTTAGCCTATAGTGTGTTTTTTATTTATTTAGTTCATTACTGTTGTTTGTGTTACTTTCATTAAAAAAAGTTTCAAAGTTTGTTCTTTCCTAAAAGTGATGGATAAACAATTGCTCCACCCGCACATGACCGACTGGACTATCTGCGATATAAATCCAACGCACCTTTCCAGAAAGGCGGAGTGTTTAATCCTTCAGTGTCCTGGATCACCTGTTGGATCACCTGTTGGATCACCTGTTGGATCACCTGTTGGATCACCTGTTGGATCACCTGTTGGATCACCTGTTGGATCACCTGTTGGATCACCTGTTGGATCACCTGTTGGATCACCTGTTGGATCACCTGTTGGATCACCTGTTGGATCACCTGTTGGATCACCTGTTGGCCTCACACACCCACAAAGACGGAGGAGTTTCCGGTGGCCTTGTTGGCAGCTCAACACTTTCTCTGTTAAAAGGCTTCTGCTCCACTTCAACAAGGTAAACGGGATGTGCTAACAGGTGGTGTTCAGGTGGTGTTTGTGTGCTTGGCTCCACTAACGAGGCTGCTGATGATTAATGAGCCTCTATTAAACGTACTTAAAGGCTTGTTTGCTGCTCTTTTCCCTGCTGCTCTGCTACGGTCCTCTTCTTATGTGCAATATTAGCATTGATTTTAAATGTGTGCTGTGTTGTGTCTTGATGTGGGTGAGCTCGTTGCCTCGTGCTTGCTGGCTGGTAGCTGCTTTAAGATGCTGTCATGATGTTGAGATGTAATGGTGGTTAAATGAGTGTTTTGACTGTAGACTGTTGTTGTTTTTGGTGCATTCAAACTAACGAAATACAAACAGTGTAGTGGATTTGGGAAGGTTAACATTTGCCTATTTACATATTTCTTTGGCTTTTTGGGCAATTGAACATAGCTAAAGACACGTTTGTTAACTATTTTCTCCACCTAACATTCAGTAAAGCATTACAGGAATATGTTTCACTTTGCTTTACTCTTGTAATTGCATGTCGAATGCAATTATTTTGACTGATATTGCAATCTGATTTGAGATATTAGAGGAAATGTTCATGCTTTATTACTTTCATTTTAATGAAAACATTTTAATTTTTTTGTGGGAATCTGTTGAATCTGATGTGTAGAACTGCGTATCTCTGAAGCACGACAATATTTAATTTAAAATGGTGTTTTGACACCCATTCCACCTTTTTACCAAATATAGCGTCTCCTGCGATCTGCTTTGGGATTAATTGTGCAGCCCTGTTGTCAGTTCACTGTAACTCAATGTGCTGATGGTCGTCTGCTGTGTATCACTGCTAAACATCATTTTATAAAAGATATCGCCTCCACTCCGTGACTTTTTCTAAGTTGAATACTCTTTCGATGATCTCGCTGTTGTTGCAGGTGTTCTGTTGAGGACCGGCCACACAGCGGCTCGACTCTCACGTTATAATCCTGGACTGTATTTGCTCTTTGTGGTCTGTAATGCCTACCAGGGGAACGGTCAGGTTGTGGTTGGTGCTGCCGTCCCACACACACTCTAGTATATTTTACATAATAGCTGGCGTCCGTCTTTGTATGTACTGGGGTTTTGGGGGAGAGGAGTTTATTCTAATGTTTCCCAACCTCTGCTGCTCTGAGCTTGATATGTCTGATATGCTAAATATTAGCTATATAAATATCTATTCACATACTGGCTGGAATACCTGAAAGGCTCTTGTGCTTTGCTTTGTTTGACTTCTTGAACAGGACATTTGGGGATTTTCTAGTCAGTCTAACATTGACTTGAACTGGAATGTTTTTGTGTGCGTTCGTTGAGGTGGTTTTTGATGGTTTTGAATTTAAGAGACACAAACTTGCTGGCCATACTTAGCATTCCAGCATTTTGTGGCTTTTTCATACCGTAGTAAATCTGTTTTTGCTCATTAGTGTCCCCAAATGTCACAGAGGCTGTAAAGATGGCCTTACATGTATTTTCCTATAATGCATTTAAAAACAATACCTACTTCTGCACTGTAATGTCTCTGACCTGCAGTTAGACACCTTTAGCTACAGTATTTGCTCAAAGGCTGTTTGAGATATATGCTTTGGCAACTTCAGGGGCCCAGCCCATTTCTTTTATTATTATTTTTTGTGTGTGTTGGGGCTGCAACTGATTCTTTTCCTTATTGATTAATCTCAGTTCTCCACTTAATAGTTTGGTCCATAATATTCCATGAAATAGTGACACATGTCCATCACAATCTCCTAAAGCCAAAGGAGACGTGCAATTATAATATCACGTTTTGTCCAAACAGCTCAAACCCACATATATACAATTCACCCCTTAATACAAAGACACAAAGTAAATCCTCACAACTGGGAAGCTTGAACCAGAGAATGAAATTAATAATCAATTATTGAAAGAGTTGCAGATCACTTTGTTGAGCAACAACAACAAACTCTCATCGTGGTCACCTCAGCCGCTGTGGCTCATCACTCTGCGGTCTGCGTCAGCTGTTTGAGAAGGTAATTAGATCATCTCCAAATAACACATTCGCGCTAAGAGGCCCGACCTTCCACTCAGCGACGTTAAAAGACATGTACGGTTTGAGGTCGACCACGACTGTGATCCGCAGAGATCTGGTCAAGTAATTGAGGATACTTTGGCTCCCCCCCCCGAGATGATTTACAGCGCCCTGATGTCTTTCCCAACTCCAGGACCTCTGCGGGACAAAAGGCGTCTGTGCTGCCATTCGCTCGGACGGATGAGACGAGAATGAGGCTGAAACCGGAGTGAAGCCTGGAGTCTGAATCTGTAATCCTGCACACTCCACGCAGCTCAGCTCGTTGATGAGGTGCAGCAATGAAACGCTTCCACCACAGTGTGTCCAACAGCGCTGCCTGTTTGTGATGTCAGTTGGGAAAACTTTTGGGAATCCAGAACCTTTCCTCTGGGTTGATTTCTGAGTGGTTCAACATCAGTTTTTATCAACTTGAGAAAATACTGTGTTAGCTGTGCACAAGAAAGCAGCCTCCCCTCTAATCTGGTTAGTGGTTGTGTGTGTGTGTGTGTGTGTGAGAGATTTTTCAGGCTGGATAAGAGAGGCAGGACATTAGAGAGCAGCCAACATGGCCTGGGTTTTCCTGGCACACAATAGCAGGAAGTGCTGCCACACTATAAATGGAAGCTGAAATAGTGGCAAAACTCAGTCAGCAAGCTCTTTCTGCCACCAGCCAATAGCATTTATGTGCTCGCTCTGCTCTTTGTCCAACATCCAAACTGTGATAATGAAACTAAATAGAAAAGAGTACCAGGAAAGTGTATGTACAGGCCAGGCCGAGTAATTCAACCCATGGCTTTTGAAAGAAGATACAGTTGATGGTTTCAGGTTGAAACTGCCAGATCTTATGATCTGTGCGCAAATTCTCCATGATTTCTGCCATAAACCTTTAAATAAAGTTATGGGGATCCATTGTTTCCTCCAGAATTTTATTCTTGGGAAGATGGAAAAGTCATTAAAAAGCTGAAAACCAAAGTAATGAAGTTGTTTTTGGTGGGATAACCACTTCTCAAGGCTTTACAAACTGGCAACAAAAAAAACGATTGAAATGAAATCTCAAAAAGTAAAATCTCATCTGTACTGCCATCGTATTGGTGGTTGCCGTGTATTCGAGAGTACTTTTGCTAATATTGGCAGTCTAATCCTGAGTAATTTAAACCCTGTCAAAGTATGTTAAAGTCCCATTTTCTCTTGAGTTTCTGTTGCATCAATAACCAATTCACTCAGCCGGTCCAGAGTAGAGGTGACAAATGGAAGCTACTCTACTTAGCTGTTGGCTGTGACAAGTAGCCAAAGTGGTGGAAACCTGTGGTGTCGATCAGATCCGCCCTCTCTGAAGAATTTCATTTTGAATCAAGAGAATTGACTCTATTCAGGTTTGATCATAAACTTTCTCTATTTTATGAAAAGTTAAAACATTTTCATGCGTTTTCCTACGAATGTCCAGCAAACATTTTTGCTCGTAACATGAATACAGTGTTTTCAAAATAAACTTCTGTCTTCACAAGAAACAACTTGGTTAGGTTTAGGCAACAAGACGACCTGGTTAGGTTGTGGAAAAGATTGTTCTTTGGTTTTGAAATTACTACGGAAGTGGTCGTACTTAAGTAAAAAAGGTTACGTGACAAATAAATCAACGTAGACGGCGGTTTCCGAGGAGGAAACACTGGTGATTGTTGTCTTTATACTTCCTGGTTTGTGATTACGTGAATGTCATACGATTTTGATTTTGTGTGATATCTACAAATGAGTGCATTCATTTTCCGTATGTATAGCTACGAACGCTGTTCGAGAACAGTCACAGAAACGGCCCAAATCTTTTGGGAAAATAAATTGAAGTAAAGCGAGCTAGTTCAGGCAGCTGGGTTCTGCTGCTATATTTAATTTATTGACATTATTATATATTGAACCATAAAAAAAGCAGCACATTTGAGTCGATGGGAAGTCACTGTCGTCACTCCACATTCCTTTAGTGTGCTGCTTCTTTGTGGGGAACGACGAGGTTAGAGGCCCAGAAGCCAAACATCAGTGCTGTACATATTCTTCATTCACATCATAAACACAATCATATTTTCCTTGTCAGTTGGCTGTACTGAAGCTGGACACACTTGTAAACTGTCATTGCATGTTTTTATTTTTTATTTGGGAGTTTTGAGAAGCATTAAGTTTCCATCCAAATGTCTCCGCATAGAGCGGACGACAGCGACCAATCTGCTGGCTGAGTGAGTTCAGCATAATGCTGAACCTCTGCCTCAACCGTGGTTTGACACATTATGGTTTATTACAGGACCCAACAATAAAAAATAAAAAAACAGAGTTGTGCGTTCTCTCTCAAACAGCTGAAGCGTGTCCTCAATATCTTCTAGTTGGACTGCAGGAAAAAAGAGAATTTCCCCCCAAGATCTCAACTGTACAACTAGATTCACACGCAGCAAAGGAATCAGATGAAACAGTTGAGGTAAAAGCTTGAAATAACACCAACAGACTGGTGAATGTGCTGCATAATTTCATCCAGATCTGCAGATAAGTTCAGTCTCAACAAAACTTTAATGATCTGGGAGAACTGGGTCACTGCAGCAGCAGAAGATTTATACTACAAGTAAGAAAACCCAAAATACAACACGGTAGAGATCAAAGACCGTGCAGATACAATGTCACTGTAGTGCTGCTGATAACAGAGGGAACTACCATGTTAGTCCTTTACTTTGCTGAGGCTCCTTCTTATGCATGTCAGCGTCTCTGTTTTACAGTTTAAAGTCGCATCACTTTTGGAACACCCATTACATCCCTCACCCTTGGAGAAGCCCTCCCCGTCTGATGCTGTGTGGCTCTTTCCCTGGAGTCCGTGAAAAACTTCACAACCTCCCCTGAAATGTCAAGGGTAACCTTAGTGAGAAGAGAAGAGCAGGCAGGAGGAGAGGGAGGGATGGGGAACCTAGCAAAAACATTTTGACTCCTCAGATCTGTTCAAATATGTTTAGTCATCAGTTTGGGGGGGAGCAGATGGGAGGGCTCGTGTGCCACGGAACTGTGATTATCCCCAGATTTGAGTCAGATATGTGGCTGAAATGTGGTTTGCAAGTTAGATAACCCTACTTGATGTAAATGTAAAATGAAAAAAAAATCATATTGTAGCCGCAGAGTTTCTGAGAAGCTGAAAGTGCCTAGTTTTTTTTTCCTGGCTCCAAATGAGGCGGCGGGGGGTGGTACCATCCTGACCACGTGTACGGTCCTGGACCGCATGAGGTCAAGGTGCTACATCGTCGCCGCATTGATAAAGGGAATAAAAGAGGTAGTGGCTATAATGTGAAACCCTGGACACTAAATGTCCATCTGCAATTCCCAGTAACATTTGTTCCTAACATGTACTGAAGTAGCATATCACATGAGGTTAAGCTGTTTGAGAATAAAGATAAATATGTAAACTTTTGATTCTATTGGCAAAATATTAGTTACTCAAAGGTATGTCAGTGACAGACTTTTTGCGTTTATCGGCAGCAGTCCATCCAAAAACAGACGTCTCTTTTCTCCCTTTTTGGCAGTATTGGTGCCGCCTTTTTTCGGTTCACTGCACTGATGCCTATACTGAGCATTCAAATCGACGTAATGGCGGAAATCCACCGAGTGCAACGCTTGTTAGAAAACAGTGTTTTCCATGAAGACCTCCGTCAGAGTTTTGCCGCCTCGTAATTCTCCTATGCAGGAAAAAAAAAAAAAACCCTGGTGTGTGGGCAGAGATAGCTGGAGATACAAAGCAAATCTAACAATCCGATGTTTGGACAGCAATCTGTAAAACTCCATCATCTGGATTAACCTCCTGCCCTGTGTTAACCCGACAGCAGAGATACCATAGTATTTACAGCACAACCTCTCTCTCTCACTCACTCACTCACTCACACACACACACACACATTCCTCAATGATGGCTCCGCCTCCGTCTTTGTCACGATAAATCAGTTACTTCCTTGATTTCACAGATTTTAAAATTGACTTCTCTCCCTCGTGAAGTTAAGTACCACGTTTGTGATACCAAATTACCGTAGCATGCCAGAAGACTCTCACTGTGTTGCTGTGAAAGTGCTGCTTTTTGCATTCCTCCCCTGCAGAAGCATTCTGTCAAATTACTGCGTGACAACCAAGTAATTGTGCATTAAGACTAAATCCTTAAGTCTGTTTTTCTCTCTTCAGGTGGGGGGGGGGGGGGGGAAGTGTTACTCGACCCGATCTCCAGGGAACCTGTACAGAATCATGCATAAAAACAGCTTCACCTGCTGTGCAGAAGTATATTAAGATGTTGGCATGGCAGATAAGGTCAAGAGTAAATGGAAAGACACAAGCTAGCATTCTTCTGCTCCCAGTATCCTTTACATGAGGATGGATGTTCAAGCATTCATTCATAATGTTTGGAATGTGCACTGCTGCTTTTTCAGGAACATCCAATTGAAGTTTTTAGTGGGTTTTTTTTCTTCTGAATTTAAAGTTTTATAAAATGACCCCGAGGCATTCAAGTCCTCTTAAAACAACGTGAACATGTATGACTTAAAAAATAAAATGCGTATGTTTTGGCCATAACTCAAGAGGCGTGTTGCTACTGACAGGGGAGTTGTGGTTCCTTCGTTAAACTGAAAGCTCTGGCCAGTTTGTGGCTGCAGCAGGTCTCACCATGTGGCTTAGTGCTGAGCCGAGGGCGGGTCTGGGTTAGTGGGTCAGCTTCATGGCAGCTTGCTTTCACGTGCTGTCCACACATGACTAGGCTAATTGTGACCCTGAGAGAGCAGAGCAGAGCGATAACGTTACTTAAATAATTGGAAGTATTCGATTCTTCTGTCCAACATAATGGAACTAGATGGCACTCGGCTTGTGGTGCTCAAAGCGCCAATAAAATAAAAACTCAGCAGCAATATCTATTACCGGAAATCATGTTGCGGTTACTCAAGATAATCCACACACTTTGTTGTGAGCTGTAACATGTTGGAACTATTTTTACTCAATTACACCAAAGAATGAAACTCATCACAAAGTTGCAGTCGAATGCTTGGTCAGATTTGGCTTCTTTACTTATTCCTTAAAGTTACTGTGAGGAACATTTAATTGCTTTTAACCGTCTCAATTTAATCCTGATGCCTCTATATGACCTACATCAGTAAACGAGACAATCAGGGAGAAGATTTAATGCAGTTATTCTTAATACCACCGGTTTGGATTCCACGTAAAATCAGTTGAAATCGTGCAGGTTCACCAGAAACTCCTTCAGCTCAGACTCCAGCGAGGCCTCCAGCAGAGACTGGTCCACCATGGACAGACCCAGATCCTCCAGCAGAGACTGGTCCACCGTGGACAGACCCAGATCCTCCAGCAGAGACCGGTCCACCGTGGACAGACCCAGATCCTCCAGCAGAGACCGGTCCACCGTGGACAGACCCAGATCACTGCAGTCGGAGCTCTGGCGGGAAGTGGAGAGCTTAGAGCCCAGCAACAACAGCTCCTCCTCCAGATAAGAGGATAGCTTCTCCTCGCTGATCCTCCGGTCACCGCTGGGAGCCAACACCGAGAACGGGAGGCACGGGAGAACTGGTCCCAAAACAGGACTGAGAGGTTCAGACTGTCGGACCCTGCAGTTAAATAAAAGGTTTTCTAGAGGGAGTCTGGTGCTTGTAAACATTACCACTTTCGTCCACAGGGGCCGCCAAAATCAACACACAAATTCAATATCCTTTTAGCAACTTAAAGATTGTATTTGATTCATATATATTCATCTAACCCATGTGTTGTTGGGGCTGATCGTGTTCTGTTTTACGGGCATATTTTCATGGATTGGAGTCCTATTCCCACTTCATGAATTCAAGTCCTGTATTCACTCTCAGGATGAGTTTGCTTTACATAAACAAAGGAAGTTCTGCTGCAAATTATGTTGTTTAATTTAGCAAATAACTGCCTGTTTTTGATTCATGAAACACGTTTGACCCAAATTTTCCAAAGCTATAAAGACCCGAAATGTCCAAATGTCTTAAAAAAAAAAAAAATCTGATTTTCATACAGGGGAACAAAATGGAAGATCATGCGAAGTTTTGATTTCAGTTCACCATCTGACCTCCCCCCCCCCCCCCCCCCCCCCCCAGCATCTGGAATCAACACATCTTGATGCTATTCAAAGGAGCTGATTGGACATCAACACAAAGCGTGACATTGGGATTGGTAATGTTGCTAATACAGTCGGAGGAATCTTGGACAGGGTGTGGAATGATAATCATTACGCCTGCTGTGACTCACGCGGTGTAAACATTAGCTTAGCCGGTGGATATTTCTGGCCGTGTGCACCTGTTTGCATGTCACAGGCTAATCCATAACTCCTTGAGTGCTGCGCTATGTAAGGACCACATTTCAGCCTTAAACGGGTCCATATGTACAAACATTTTGGTTGACTTCGTACTCACCATGCAAAATTAGCCCCGTACCGCTCCGGCTGTAATAAGCCGTGGATCTAATTTGAGCCATGAATTTGCCTCGCAACAGCTTGCACAGAGGATGGACATCTAACTAAGGACTTAATAAGTTAATTACTGCGACACCACATGCTGCTGGGTTTGCGGAGAGACATCTCCAGTGTTTCACAGGCTTTATAAACCCTGTGTTTAATCAGCTGGTAAGGCGCTCAGGACATCAAAAGCTACCACAGTTACTCCACCATGTGTGAGCACTCCAGTCTCATTTTGATGTGTCGCACATTACTTAACCTGAGCGTGTGCTTGTGTAAAAGTTGATTGGGCCCACTGCGTTTCATTATGGCCAACGTCTTTGTACCATTGTTTCATTTTGTGCCAGACGTTTCTGTCATAGAACCAAAATGAAGAAAGTGTAACACTCGACTGTCGAAATCTGTTTTAAATCCTCACTGTTTTCATAAAGACTCAAATCAGACGAGTGGAAAGCGTTTGACACATCTACAGACAAAGGCGTTAATCTGAATATCCCGTCGTGTAATAACCAGTGAGATGGTGCATTAACACCTTCTATTCAGGCTCTGTCAAATTAGCCCCATATCTCCATTTCTATATAAAGATTAGAGCTGAAACGATACATAGTCCATAAATTGGAACAGTTGAACTATTTTGGTAATCAATTAATCATTTTAATCAAGCAAAAAAGCCAAATATTTGCCGGTTGCAGCTTTTCCAATGGGAGGATTTGCTGCTTTTATCTGTTTATCACTGTAAACTGAATATCTGAGGGTTTTAGACAAAACATGACGTGGACATTTTTTACACATAATAAAATGTATCAATTAATTATTCAACTAGTAGTTTTATTGGTAAAGAAATAAAAAAGATAAATAAAATGTTTACAAATTTCACAAAATCAGCTCATCATCCGAGACTGTGTGAGCGCCTTACTCAGCGTCATAGCGTGTGTTTACATGTTAATTATAGAGAGAATACACGGGCACTTATTTTCACAGATGACTGAGCTCGTCATGGCGACGCTTTTCACTCCTTTCAGCCTCTTCAGCGCGATGAAAGGCGACACAAAGCGGCGTCCCCTCTCAATAACTTTGAACTCTCCTCAAAAACAAGTTTGAAATGCCGGTTCTCACACACGACGGGCCCAGAGGTGGAATTTGTGAATCGAGCTATAGATTGAGAGCCCAAAACACACCCAGGAAGAAAGCGCTAATTAGCTCAGATGTCCGGGCAAATACACACCCAGCTGCACCCCAGGAGATTGGGAAATACGATGTTGTTGTTGTTGTTGAATATTCTCAAAGGCAGGATGTTAAGTTTCACATTCAATTTAGTGCAAGATCGAGCTTACCTCGGATACATTCATTTCCTTAAACTTGGTCATTAAAGAACGCATTACCTCATAGACATGAAACAACAGATGAACAGTTTACAGTTACGTGCTCATAATGCGTTTTGTGGCACGTAAGGGAATCCCTGGGCCTTGGCGGCGCAGATGAAGCCATGCGGAAGCTTCTGTTCCGGGACCGAAATCTGAGACAGCGACCACTCCGAAGTTGATTTTGATTGCACTGATCAAAAGAAGCACCGTGTCTCGATATTTTTTTACCCGAGGCAAAGAACACAGGACTTCAAAGACCTCCATACTAATCCCATTTGGATTATTTAATTAAGGACTCCGGGAAACTGGAGACAAAACAAGCCCATGGTTGTCACATTGCTGAGTGACCTGTGGGGAGAGATACAGGTGCACTTCCGTCATGCAAAACAAACTTAACTTTTTACTGTGCATTAAATGCTCCTGCACAGTTATAGATTTTGGCAACGACTCACTCTTCCCATTTGTTTTGAATCATTGCACAGGTTGCTCTTTGTTCGTTTAATCGTCATTCCCGGGAACATTCCCCAGCTTGGTTTAGATTGGTTCACGATGGCAGAAAGAAATGATGGAAAAGCAGGGAAGATATGATCGTAACCGAGCTGCAGACACTTTTTATGTTGGATGTGGAAGTGATCTCAAGCCGGGCTATTATTAGATCTGGCCCGGAGGGGAAACTGCTCCCTAGTTTAAGGGTGAAGTTTTCACCCAAACGTCGAATCACTCGGCAGGATTAGAGGAAGTTAAGGACAAAGTGTACAGAGTGGCTGTTTGTTTATTGACGATGATGACGACATAGATTATGTCAACTCTTAAACTCAACCATGCATATCAGTCTTTTACCGAAAAACACATTTCTTTATTGAAGTTGACCTTTTTTGATGACTCGCAGTGCTTAGAAGCTTCTTTTTAATGCAACCCAGCTTCTCTCTCGTGGAGGCGTCGTGCTGGGCGTCTACGAGGACAACAACTTGTTCTGCTGATTGATCCAAATAAAAGTCTAAATGATCCCCCCCCCAAAGGTAATATTACAGTATATAATTATCTACTCATCGTTATAGCAGCAGAAAAGCAAAGTTGATGCAGGACTAGCAAACGTAATGGTGTGTTGTAGACCTCTAAATCGCCACCAACATCTCCGATTCCAAATGGATCTGATGTTGAGCCCTTTGACGGTTATTCCCACCAGTTGGTTTGAGTTTGGAAACTGGTCACCTAGCTATATTCAAAAAGAGTGACAGAAAAACAAGCATGGATGATTGTGACGCAGTTGAACAAGGTGTTAGTTTCAGAAATACACAACTTAATTTGGCATATTTTCTTTGATGCTCCTAGTCCCCAGCTTTGTTGCCACTGAACAAAATAAATCTGGTGACATGAACATGATGTCAGACCGGATGAATGTGGTGAAATAATATAAGTTTAGTCTGATTATCAGGTTACTGCTGGTGGCCAATTAGCAGTTAAATGGATTTTATCTGAGCGGCAAAAATAATCTGTTCAGCCCGAATTCTTAAATGTTCTTATCCCGTCCCTGAACCCATCGTTCAGACAGTAAGAGTTTTGAACGGTGCAGGGAATCTCTTGACTTTTTGACTCAAAGTAAACTCAAAACCGCTTGGTTCCAACAAACTTCTGTGCTTGTTTTTTTAAAGAAAGTGGATTGCAATTTTAGGATCTTTTTTTGGAACTCTACACGTTCAGATCTCAATCACTAAAATTGTTTTGGGAGACGACTGAGGCCAAACTGTGGCGTTTGAATTGCTCTGAGCTTGGCAGTTGTTGAAACCTACCATGGACATACTGATGAGATAAATGGTCTATTTCAACTTGCTTTCCTTTTGAAGTGCCTTGCTCAAGGACCCCTATCTGGTTGGTGGTTCCTATGGTGGGGTCAGATGAAGCTCATACTGTTTCCTGGCCTCTTAGTCCTTAACCTTTAGGCCACCATCAAGCTTATTATAAATGTCAGCTTTATCAGAGAGGGACCTTCGTTGAACTCTTTGTTTTGGATTAAAAGCACATTCCATCGTGAGTGTGGATGCTTGTGGGCACCATGTAGTTAGAAGAGAAACACTTAATGGAGTCTGTTGTTTGTTATCGTGGGTTTGGGAGAAGACCAACTCTGTGTGTGTGTGTGTGTGTGTGTGTGTGTGTGTGTGTGTGTGTGTGTGTGTGTGTGTGTGTGTGTGTGTGTGTGTGTGTGTGTGTGTGTGTGTGTGTGACGAAACAAAAGTACAGGCAATGTGAATGTTAAGAGTCTGAAAAGCTCAGGAGGTTTGGGCCGACAGGGGACATGAAGTTCAAAATAATGCTTCCTCAGATACCCTGCTATTAGGCTCTATTACTGAAAACAATTTTGTAAATATGTTGAGGCATCAGTACAACCAGGAGTCCAACTCTCTCCAATCACCACTATTTCCTAGTTAATCCAAAAAAGGACAGAGGTGGATTGTAGGCGGAGCCGAGGTTGATGCAGCTAGCGACCTGGGACGCCACCCACCTGTCACTCAAAGAAGCCCCGCTCTTAATTATGCATAACTTTAAGCCTTTCAATTCAAACTAGTGAGTTATATGTACAGTTGTCATGAACAACTCTATTGCACTTTGCTCAAACATGTTTTTGCAGCTGGACATCTGTTAGTGACAGACTAACATTTATCCATTGAGGGATTAAACATCATATTCTTACTGTGGTGACCCATATGAACTCATTTTTAACTTATGGATTTATTGTTAGGATTTCCTCAGCGAATACACGACACCCGGTCACTCTTCTCCATGAATACAGTGAAATTGAGTTTTTGGAGTAAAAACCTGCTGTAACATTGCACCCTCTTTAGTTAATATTTTATGATCCACATGAATGGTCTCTTAGGGGAAATATATATGTATACAGTATGTGACTGTAAACATTTACATGGTCAATTCAAGATTAAACTCCATTAAAACCCAACTGAATATACGTTCGTAGTGTAAATAGACTTGAATGAAATACATTCTTGACAGCTCTCCAGTTCACTTGCCAGTTTTCTTCACTCCCCACATTCAATGAAACTCTCTTTAATGCAGTCGGAGTGTTGGTTCATATCCTAAAGCACAGCTAAGTTTAACAATAAGCTGAATAGCTTTGATGTCTCGAAGAGCTTCAAAAGATGAGAAGTTCTCCTTCTTAATCATTAATCATGCCCTTGAAGCCTGGAAGTTTCTCAACTGAAATGCTAAAAAAAGATTTTTTTCATAATAAGGATGATCATGTAAATTCATCTAGGCCAGGCCCCCCAGCGGGATTTCCCAAAAAAAAAAATAAAACCGGTACAACTGGACACAGATTGTAGTTCAGCATCAACAAACGGCTTGCTTTGTGAAAACTCAGCGAGGTAATCGAATCCCATCACGATAAACAAACCGGTCGGATATTAAAGATCGCATTAACACTGCAACCGTGGCCAACATGCTTTATCTCAAACATCGGCATTCAATATCTGGTCAGAAATATCTACTGTCTAAATAAAGTGCTTACTCATGACACGTACTTCATACTTCCAAGACCAACTCTGACATCCAATCGCCTCCTTTTGTTTAGCCTGAAATCCTGGTTAACTAAATAGATTGAATGGATGTCAGATGTTTGCCATGGTGGGTATTTAAAAACTATGTAAACTAAGTAATAAAGTGGGAATTCACTAAGTGCTGTGAGACCATCCTCTTCCAAGTTTTTGCTTAACTTTTTCTACATCTCAGCGAGACTATGCCACTTTCCAAAAGTTTGGTTACTGTTGAATAAATGTAAAACAGACACGAAAGAACGTCCAACCCAGAAAGCAGCATTTCTAAAGTTGTTTTAATGTGCTTTATTAGCATACGTCATTATATTCCCACATTGTTAATGGGAGAATCTGGGCTCCTCCAGGAGTTCATTTAACATTTCTTAATTTTTGTCGGATAAATTTTACGACTCATCCAGAGCTGTGATCTGATAAAAACTTTTGATTGCTTTTCTCTCCCTTGGTTGCTTTTGAAGTCCGTGAAAATGAGGAATCAATTACGGAGCTCACGCCCATTTATTTGTGTTGTTCCTGGAGAAGCTCAGTCATTTGCCTCCTTTTAACTCTGTCAGTACTCTGTGATTAATTAGCCACACTACACACACACACACACACACACACACATACACGCACATCCCAGAAAGCTTGCAAACGCCCTGCAGCTTGTTCGCTCAACCTGCCAACTGCAGTTAATGTTTCCACCTGTTCGTTGAGGACAAAAACAGCTCCCTCCTCTTTCATCTGCGTGATGTTCATCATGGCAGGCTGACTGCGCTGCAGACGGGGCAATCATTTCCCAGCCCCGTTCGGATCACTGAGTAATAAGCTATTTTGGCTACTTGGCCCCCGAAACAATGGCTGTTATTGAAGTATGGATACAAAGTCTGTAAAATGGAGGCTTTAGACCTCGGTGATATTAATGTGTTCCAGAGGCTTATCAAAAGGAAGTTAATATGAGTTTGTATTCCACCTGGTTCAGCTCACAAAGGCGACTATTTTCCTTTTTTGGCGATGCATTTTCACCTCAATGAACCCCGACTTTTTTGTCATAATTAGATCACAGCTGAAGCTGCTGATGTTTTAATATGGTTGATGTCATGTTGGACAAACTTGTATTGTAATTATTTAGAAATGAGAAACTGAGCGTTAGCTTTCTTTTTAAATATATCGATATGTAACTAACTAGCTTATTGCATCTGAAAAGCTTAGCTAGTGAGGCTAGTATACATTTTAAAGGTTAACTTGACAAGTTAAGCTGTAGTTCAACAGTAACAGCAGACACTGGACATTTAAATTGGGTCATGCTGGAGGATCAAACTCAAAACCTTTTTTAATAACTTTTGACTGAATTTAATTAAGCTTCAGCCTCAAGTAGTTCTTCACCTCTGAGTCTGTGCAGGTTGGCCTCAGTGTCGGCTTTCTACTCCTCAGTGTGTGCTTCCTCTTTTAACACCGACCAGTTGAACAAGGTTGACATCCATGTTTGTTTATTTATTTTTCCTTTCTAGCTACAATGCAACTCTGCATCCAAAAGATTTTTGCAGTAAAACT
This sequence comes from Anarhichas minor, assembly GCF_050575085.1. NCBI lineage: Eukaryota > Metazoa > Chordata > Actinopteri > Perciformes > Anarhichadidae > Anarhichas > Anarhichas minor. Next base: position 1,298,449 of record NW_027466477.1, read on the forward strand.
AATGCTCAAATTCCTAATACAAAAATGCCTCTTTTTTTTTTTTCTCCTCCACAGGAGGAAAATGAAGAATGTCCTGCAGGGTCATATCTGGTCCTTGCACACTATTTTTGGCCTCCCTGCTCTTTCCTGTTTTCACAGGATTGTTGGTGAAACATAAGAAAATGTCCCACACAGCAACAAGCGCTGTCAAAGGTTTAGAGGGACTGACCTGTAATTGACTGTGAGCCTCTTATTCTTTTGGTTCATCCGTTAACTACAGACATGGCCTTCACCCTGTACACCTCCACACACACACACACACACACATTCATACACACATAAACAACACTAATGAAGGAACATTAATCCCTGAAATTGACAATAGGATTATAGTGTTAAAGAGCATTGCCATCACTATTCTACTTCCTGCCCCCTCCGCCATCTGAACTGTTTCAAATCCTTTCAAAGGCCAGACTCTGTTGTGGCGGGAGCTCACCCGCTGGGCTCGGCCTCTGAACTGTACACTGACGTCTAACTCAAGCAGACGGGTTCATTCGGGCAAAAATTAAAGTCTGCTCTACTGGAACTTATAAAAAGATGCATTTTAGGGCTCTTTCTTCCTCTAATTAGTGATTGTGAGCCGAAAATAAGAGGAGAGGATGACTCATATTTGAATTATTCACATGCATAACTTTGCTGTTAAATTACCAAGACTGAACCAAGAGGAAGCTGTTTGGACCTGTGGTGAACCACAACACCTGCCTGTTAAATCTGATTTTTAAACACAAGTTAAAGTCTGGTGATATTCAGTTCCTTCTTGTCAACAAATCCTGTGCTGTGTTGTTGCTGAGTAGGTAGTGTAAGTGGCTTTTAGAGCTTTTTTTTTTTTTTTGTGGCCGAAAAACCGAAAAGGCTGCTATGAGAGTGAACCAAAACAGTAACTTTAAACTCCCATAATGCCGAGGAGAACTGTACATTCAAGTGATATTGATTCATCACTCTTCGACTCCTTTCATATTATCCCACTGTTTTCACACCGACTACGTTTACATGCACCAAGTATTGGTTTGTGTACAACGCACAGAGCTGGTCGTAAGCAGGAAAGAGGCCATGTGTCCAAAGAATGCTCCTAAAATCCTGAATAATATCTGAATATCCCACACGACGTAATCCTAAAATGCTCCATTCGAAGTAAGGCGCAATTCAGAATATCCAAACGAAATAAGATGTTTACATGAACCATCTGTTTCTAAATATTGTCATATTCTGAATAATAGTGAAATATGATTGCAGATGCATCGTGTTGCTGAGAGATTACTTCATCCTCTGTTACTGTTTCTGTAAGTCTGCCTCAAGATAACCAAGAGTTTGACTCTAATTGTTCTTTGAGTGGATGCCCCATTTTTAAAGCTTGGATTGCCCTCCACACTTCATAATGCAGCTGATGTAACGTAGACCACGCTGTGAGTTAACACCCCGGTGTAAGTAACGTGATACACGGGCACAACCGGGCTGCTTTGGGTCATTTATTTTAGAATTAAGTGCAGCTCCAGTTTTATTTCTACCTATATCATAAACATTCTGAATACATAATAAACACGGTCTAGCATAAATTCAATTTGAAATCATAACGAGCCATGATTTGCCACAGTCTTAGCTCTGCATCTGAAACAGATGTGCTCTAACTGGATGCTGGAACAGTCGATCCAGCAGGACCAACTCCCCCCCCGGAGGACGGTTCTGTCTTTTCACGTTGGGAACATGAAATGAAGACGTTGGACAAGGAATATATTCTCATGGGGGGGGGGTTGCTCTCGCAGGAATCCGAAGACATCATTGTGGACTCGATTTATGTTGCGAGTCTCCTCGGTTGTGTTTGCTACCGCTGCAGACGCACGCCGTCTCACATGTCTCCTTTTACAGCGCATCAGCCTTGAACTGGGACCGGAGAGAGAAAATTGTCCGCATAGCTCACATGTGTCCTCCCAAACTATTCACCTGACTCCTTTCACTGTGCAGTAATGCAGTTAGTCAAGGGACTTCCACCCCTCTCCTCCCCTCCTCATACTTTTCTTCATTTTATAGCTGACTGGGTTGTGTTGCTGCGAGGGATCTTTAATGCCTGCTAGCACTACAAAGAAGTCTGCGCCCACCGTTTTAACCCCACCGTCAAGCAACATTTTTGTGAAATTTTCTGGAGCTCTGAAACAAAGAGTTTGCATTGTGGGAAAAATAATTCAAAGAATAGACTTTGTTATTGCATTTGTTATGGGATTATAGAATGTGACGGACACATTTACTGTGACTAAACGCATCAGGTTAACTTCAGGGTAGATTTTAGGGTTCGTATGCAAATGTGTTTTCTACACAAAGCTATGGAGATAAAGTCTTCCAACGCTTTTACTTGAGGGTAGTTTTCAAAAGATTCAGCACTATCAACGAACACTACAACGTATGGAGCTGTCACCAGATCATCAAATAGTGATTATCCCAGGATATCATAATCATATTAATCAACATGTCACACATTGTACTGTACACAACATATTTAGGCCTCCGCATTTGACCTTTCCTAGTGTTCCTAGCTCCAGTATACCATTCCTCAAATCCGTACTTGGACTTGAACCTGCGACCCTCCGGTTCCTAAACAAAGTGCCCCGCTAGACCACTGACCAGTAGAGCGAGCCACGCTCAACACGAAGGCCAACAGTGTTCTAAGATGAGAAGAAGCTGTCGGCGATGACAACCCTACGTGACACAACACAAGAGACAATCTTGTCATGATTGCTACCTTAATACCTGAAGGGCTTGGTCACACCAGCATGTATGAGGATGAGTGCATTCACTCAGGGAGAGTGTGTATGCTGTATGTAGTGTTTGCTTTCATGAGTTAATTAGACAGAAATGTCAAATCAAAAATGAAGGAAGTTTTCAAGACCTGTCTGCAGGACGTCACAAAGCCACACAACTCAACGCTCAATGACCTGTTCTGGTTTGACCGAGCAGTAATACCTTTGGACTGCATTCTTTTCTTTTTTTCTCCAAGATTCTCTGCTTTTGCAGTTTGGCTTCAAGGTCAGGTTTCTACATTTTGGCAGCGAGCTTCCTCTTCATGATGGACAACTTTCTGGCTGCTGTTTGTGTTGTGTGTGTGTGTGTGTGTGTGTAGTTGCTATAGTTGGCCTGATAACCTAGAATGTGTGTGTGTGTGTGAGTGATATTTACAGCTGTGTAGCGTGTTTACTTTATTGTCTGTTATCCACAGACTTCTCCTGAGGCTCAGTCGTCGTCTCTCAGCGGTCCACGAGCTCCGTCTTCTCTCTTTCATCCTGTTTTTCTTTGCCAGCATGAAGTCCTCAAATAAATCAAAAGGTGTAACTTTTCATGTCGGGATTAAGTGCAGGAAGTCGACACAGTTGTGATCACCACAAAATGGCAAAAGAGTTGAAAAGACATATTGACTTGGTTTAAAATGCAATCCATCACGGTCTGCTGTCTTTTCATTTATTTGGCCTCTGAATGATGTAATGATGGGAGGATCTGCATTTCATAATATGAAATATATGCAACAGTTGACATGGCATGCATCAGATCAGACATTGGGTTCATAGACTAAATGAGGTTTAAGTGCTCAGCCCAGTATTTTATTTTATTTTATTTTTTTTAAACTCTTCCTGTGTGGAAATGATGTGGAGATGCCAACCCCGTGGTTTATTATACATTATTGATGCAACAGCACAAAATCATCAAAGACAAACATTGTTCCTTTGCAACTAGAAAACCATTAAAAGCGGTGTCCGGGAGGCCCAGCGCTTTAAAACGCATGCCATGCAACCCTAACGAACTGGGTTCAAGGGGCTGTTGTTGAATGTCAACCTTCCCATATTTCCTGTTGCTCTTTATCGTTACGTATTTAATTAAGGATGATAAAGAATAAGGTGAAAAATGCTGTACTGAATTACAGTAGGACGAATGAATGACGCTCATCCAGGAAGTACTTTACAATATAACCGTAAAACATTGTTTATTCAAGGATAATTTACTGTCATTATGCAAGACGAGGTTGCACAACGAAATGCAGTTGTGTCACAAGTAAAAATATGACAAACAACGAAACAAAAACGGTAGTACGTTCCGGTGCATTTCTTAAATTTGCATAAGGAGGAATGTAAGTAGAAGCAACAAAACTAATTCTCTGGGCAATATGTTCGCCATCTTCACAATTCAACATCAGACAAACATTGTCCATCAGCACTGACTGTTTGAGCATCAAGCATCGTTGATGTAAACCGAGTCCACCAGAGTCTGCCACGATGGAGCCAGGTCTTTGTAAAGATGTGGGCACAACAGTCACCGACTTCCCGTGGGTGGGTGGAGTAGCCTTGGGTCCTAGCTGGGTTAGCTTAGCTTCCCTCTCGGCTCGCCTCCTCTCCACTCTGCTTTCAGTGGCGTTTGGTCCGGAGGGTCTGGCTGGGGGGGGGGGGGGGGGGGGTAGTGATTGTCTCACAGTTGACTCCCCACAAATGCATCCAATCCCCTCGCTTCCTTCTCAATAAGTGCTCCAGTAATAAAGCCAAAAACACATTAAGACAGAAATGTAGCAGAAATTCATGGGAGCTACCGGCTGCAGCATGTACAAAACCCACAAAAAAATACATTTTGAGGTAACGGAAGCTTCAACTCACTTGTTTGTTAAGTTCCAACAGAGGGATCAATTTCAGGAGTCACGTTGTTTTAGTTAAACTTATTCTAAATATAAGTGTTGGACTACTAATCATCTTCAGGGACAACAAAACACTTGATTGGGACATCCCTCGTCCAATCGAAAGGTATTTTATTCATAACGATACAAAACAAAGAAAAGCTGCAAATCCTTACATTTAAGAATCTGAATTGAGTAAATGTATAGCAATTTTGTACGATAAAGTAACTGATTAATCGAGTGATCATTTCGGCACCATTTCATCTTGGATACAACATACTCTGTCATCCCTTGTGGAAAATAATATTTCTGGCATTCACGCAGTCACTTAAAGATACAATCAACAGTGTATAGACTTTCAGATGGATGGAAAAAAGACATTTAATAACGTCCGAGGCCTCCAGAGGTCCAGTTTAAAAAAAAAAAAGACTGCGACAAATCCATATTTAGCCAAGACAGTCCTGGTTCCTAGATGGGCAAAATGACCTAACCGATCTATTCTGAATCTGGGTCTATCCAGGCCACTTCCACTGTGAAATCAGAGCTGCATGTCTGTGAGATGTGTGTCAGTAAGCTATGCGTCCAGAGAGCTGGGAGTCATTTATCAGTCTAGGCTCGGGGGCCACTGGGAGAACGAAACTCAACCTGACACCGGAGCTTAATCCGCACAGGTGTCTCTCTGTAAACCGCCAGCTGCTCCTGACATGCAACCCCTCCATTTGGGTTCTGTGGGTGTCATGTGGGGTAATACTAGTCCATTCATTGATTCAGAGTGCCGTGGTGTTGTTTGGAAAAGTCTTCAGTGTGTGAAGATTAGGCTTGTGAAACTCAGCAGGCCAAGACTTTTGAAAGTTGCATACAATATTTGGCGTTAAAGCTAGAAAAGCCGTGTTGAGATTTAAAAGTCTCCTTTTCAGGAGTGCCTTGTTCAAGATGGGCAGAGTCAACGATGAGTAGTAACAAAAATAACTGGAATGGTTCAATCATAAAACTACTGATAAGAATTGCATGAAAGATGACATCCTAGAAACAACCGTAAGATACTGTAAAGACAGTCCGAAGGTGCTTTCAGACACAAGATGAGTGGGATTTTAGTAACCTTGAACTTGAATTTTGTCGTAATCATCATTTTGGACCAGCGGGCTCTTGTAAACACCCGAGGAGCAACTTGTGGTTCAGTGTCTCGCTCAAGGACACTTCGACAGGTGGACAGGAGCCGGGGATCGAACCATCGACCCTGTGGTTCTTCGCTATCCCCCTAATGTATCGACTCTGCGTTAGCTGTAAGCCAGCAAGGAGCGAACGCACAACCTCAGACTGAGCTCAGGACTCACCAGAAACCTCAGTTCTTTCTGTTACTTCCCTCCACTTTCCTTTCTTTTTCCTCTCGATCTGTACATTTATGAAGCGGAGTCATAAAGCCGTGGACAAAATCACATCTTTACATTGACTTTGTATGCTACTGTGTATCGCCACCTCTAAAATTAAGTAAAATCAAATAAAAACAAATAAGACCGATCAAATAACCTTCAACAGAATCACAAATTCATTTGAATATACCTCAAAACGCTGACGTCCTGAAGAAAAAAGTTGATATAATGCAAGTGTTGGGCAGTTTATATCCATAATAATCTTGTAGAGTTTTCTATATTCACTGTAATGCATTAAAGTTAAATAATCACATTAACAATGTTCTAATATCTATAATCTTGAGTTTTTACTTTGTCCACAAACATTTTCCCACTTTTACAATGACAAATATAAAGTTATAGGTTTATAGCACCTTTTTTATGCAAAAGTCGTCTTTTCTTTTTTCATATAACGTCCCAAACATCTTGGAGACAAAAACGCTGCAGCCTCGGCTCCACCGACTCTGCAGTGACCATAAGATGCCCGATGTACAGTACGTGTTGAAACATCTGACATGTGGCATACAAAAGCAAACACGTGCCTTTCAGCCTCTACATCATTCTTTTTTCCTCATTCAAAGCAAAGACTAATGACAGCAGGAATAACAAGGCCCTCCGCAAAACTCCAGCGGCTCACGCTCAACTGACCCAGCACAGAGGAAGTGTACATGGGACGGTTTAAAAAACTCCCAGAAGTGCAGTGGTCCTACTGGGTCCCACTGTGAAGTACAGTAGCCTACTGTGGATTCTCAACCAAGTCTGCCTACGAAAAGTCATGTGCCGTTAACATTTCAACAGGTTTGTTTTATATCGCTTTGGGGAGGGGACCTCTCCTCTTTCACATCAAATCGCATGTTGTGTTTGCTTGTGCTGCCGTTGAATATTTGTCAGACAGTAGCCACATCCGAAGGTAGCGTGTTGGTTAAGTCCAGGAAGTGGTGTTCCTTCTGTGCCGTTCATGTACTCTCAGTCTCTGTCCAATCAAAACGGCTTACATGATTACCCGATAGGACATCTCTTATGTTAATCACATTCAGTGGACAGTGTTTGCTTCAACTGTCCAGAGAATCCTACAGATTTTTTTTTTATCGTACTGTAGAAAAAGCAGTACAGCCACATTTTCAGAATTCTGGCATCGACTTGGTACCGAAGTATTGGTTCTCGTGACTTCCAACAAAGCAAGATCATTTTGGTTGATTTCAAAATGAACGGCCAAATCTTGAAAGAGTTAAGCTACATCTTTTTTTTTTTTTTTTCACATTCATGGGAGCACAGACTAACTGTACCTCTTCCAAACCAAATAAGCACTAAAATCACAGAGAAAGCAGAAGAAAGCCATTAACTAAAATCTGTGCGAGGCCCCCTGGTGCACAGGTCACGCGTGGAAGGGTTAACTACTCGGCTGGAATGAGAAGCAGAAGTGACCGTTTCAAGATGAGAGACACTCGGAGGAGAAAAAAAAAAAAAAGCACTTTTCTCTCATTAACACTCAACCCTGGATGGCCTCTGCTGGAGTGTATTTGCATCCACCTGTTGACCCCGGCTCCGCTCTTCGCCTCGTCCTCTCTCCAGGGAGCCTGAACGCACCAGGTGTTTCCCGTCGCACGTGATGCATCTCTACTATACGACTGGAGTAATGCTCCCGTCTTTATTGCCGTCTTTGCCGGAGCCAAACAATATGTTTTTGACACGGCTCTCTAGCCGACGTGCCAAGGATTTCACATGTTTCATAGTAAGGGCCTCCTGATCGGGGTTTATCCCGGCCTGCAATATTGGGAGACTAGACCACAGGAAATCCCTAGCGAGCCTGAGCGCACAACTCCTATTCAGCAGAGCGACTAGAAGCTTTATTTTTGTACCACACACGCACACAGTGTCCCCGTGGCATCGCATGCAGGCAGGCATGCGTTTTGTGAATGAGTTCATGGGATCACGCCTGGTTTGGCTTCAAAATACAGCCATTCACACTCTGAGTGTGTATTTTGCTTTTAATTTAAGCTAAGCCCACATAACTACCTGATCAAGCCCCTGGTTTCACAGCAGGCTTTGGCGACCTACAGCAGAGAGCTCACGCATGGCGGCAGATATAACTCCCCCGATGTTGTTCTAACGTCCCTGAGAGTGAGGTGCAGTAGTGTGTCGAGCGGCTGGAAAAGCATTGAGGACTCAATCTCTGAGAGACCAAACGGAGAGAGAGAGAGAGACGGCTTTCAAGAAAAAGTGAAACCAGAAGGCAGAAAGCGACAAAGACGGTCTAAATCAGCGTTTTAAGCAATGGGAGAGGGCTTTGAGCCAAACTATTGTTTCAAAACACAGACATATTTTCCATTTGTTAGCCCCGTTTCCTCCGAGCCTCGGTGACCTCCTCTCACCTCCAGCCTCTCTTTGCTTTATTAGCGGTGGGACAGCCCACCCGGTGCCGGTGGAAGCCCGTTCAAACCAACGAGGGCAGGAAGCCAGCGTCCTCATCATCACAATGCCAGCTGCTTCCAACTTAATTTGTCGGATGCTTCCTTTCAGCAAATTTAATTTGAGAGAGATACAGACGATAATCCGGCGCTAGTCAGGCTGCAGTCGAGGATTGAGCTTCTCAGAGCGACAGGAAGTGAAGAAAGCCAATTGCCTTGGAGAAAACAGAGGGTTTGTGGGAAAATGGAAGGTCTCCACATACATTTTTTATAAACAGGAAGTGGACTACCTTTTTTTTGCCTCTTGTTTACATGAGGTAGGATGAAATTGACCTGAACTTGACTGATCTGGTTTCCGGTAGGAGAAAAAAAAGCTGTAAATGAGGATGTAAACAGGAGTTCTGTTGGGTGTATCGGTGCAGTTCAGAGCAACAGTGTCAGAAGAGGTTGAGCCCTTGTCGTGAAACCTGAGGCATCTGGGAAAATGCTCGGAGCACCTCTACTCTGTGAGCACTGTGGGTTTCATTCAGCAGTTTTAAAATCGCATTGTCAGGGACTGCATATAGCACTGCTGAGAACCCATTGATTTACAGCCTTTTCTGGTTCACGGAGGTCAACGTAGCCTCATGCAACGGTTCGTAGGATATCTGACAGTTACTTTCGTTACTTTTTTGTGCATTTTCCTACAAAAGCCAGCAACACGTGTCAATTTCTGCTCGTTACATGCATGTGATCTTTTCAAAATGAACTTTTCACATGTTTTCACAGGAAACAACAGTGGGGTTTAGGCAACAAAACTACTTAGTTAGGTTTAGGAAAAGATCATAATTTGGGTTTATATAACCACGGTAGTGCCGTTGCTGAAGTACGCAAGTTACGTGACAAATAAATCAACGTCTCATGGCTGAAAGATCACCGTTTGTTGGACCCATCCACCTGCCGCCCGCCCCGTGTCTGCTCGTGTGGCCTTTATACTTCCTCGTTCAAGGTTATCTGCACAACGTACTAAAATATTTTGTGGGATATCTAAGATTTACGGCGCATTATATCTATGAGTGCTGGATTCAACCTGCAGAGTTTGGCCAAGCGTGTGTTTTTATCCTCGTTACCAACACAGGTTCAAGGCCAAAGACAGAATCTTGTGATGAATAAAACCTGATCCATATTTCATAGCTGGCAGATTAACTGTTTTGCTTTGTTTGGTGAAAAAGTCGAAGCAAGCTTTCAAATGGTGGCTGAGATTTCTCTGCAGCCTCTGTGTTGTGGATCGGATGTTACGTTATCATAGCTGCAATAGCTTTGAGGTTCTGTGTTGCCTCGTGTCCCAATAAATCATCATATGTGCTCCGATTTGAATGGATTCATTCTGTAAATCAAAGCGAAAGGGAAATAAAAAACAGTAATCCATGCAAATACAGCTCTCGGGTTACACTGCTTCATAAAATGGCTCACTTTTCATTTTCCCCTCGCAATGCGACAGAGCTCTGATGTTTTTAATCAGAGTGAGCAGCGATCCAGTTCCGGTCATGTAACTTACTGTACATGCAGCTTGTTACTGAACAGTCGAATCAGAGTTTGTCAGTAGCCAGTAAATAATGTTGGAAGAGAAGTGGCCAAGAATCCGGCTCAACCCGTAAACCACAGTAATATGCACCATGACGGTTTTTAAAAAGCCACAGAAGCTCTGCTATTGTCATAGCTGCATCTGCTCGTGCTGTTCCAACGCTGCAGTCATTCACATTGCTGACAGTTTTACAGACATTAACATTCAAGACAGTCAAATGAAATCACATGTGGCCACTGAAAACCGGTCTGACCACAAAGCTCTGAACTCAACGTTACACCTGATTGATATGGGAATTTAACTGGTGTTTATCAGTACTGTACTGGGTTCTCTCTGGGTTCCCTCTTCATGAGGTGAAGAGGGAACATTACAAAATTTGACATTGCAGATTTTTACACCAATTTCAATTAATGTAGAAGTGCCATGCAAATGTGGTTTTAAGTGATTGCCCAATAGTAACGATACGCTCTCATCCGACCAAATTCTCATTGGTTGGTCAAGAGCGGGTGTTACTTTCATAAAAAGAGAGCGCGACAGAGAGAATCTTTAATGAAGGGTTACTTGTTTCGCTGCTATTCAACAAGGTCATTTCAACAATTCGGGGAGCACCGTGCGATCGGTTCTGTCTTTGCCTCTCATATACACTTAACTGACATCACACAGGTACACTAAAGTGTCAAAACAGCAGAAGACAAGAATAATTGTTATGCATTAGTATCCAGAATAACATACTGTACATTATGACCATTTACTAAACACAAAGTGGAGCGTAACAAAACTAAAATAAAAGGTACTATACACACCAAACATGTAACTAAATGGTCTGAGTAAAGTGAGGAGACAAGGAGGTTGCGTATAAACACCTTGTGATTTATCTTTACTTGCTCTGTCCAGAACATCCTTCTGATCACAATCTCTCAGTAAAGTGTGTCTACGTTTCTCCAGTCATTCACAGTTGCTCGCATCCTTCAGGCAAACGGATATGATTCCTCTAAACCACTTCAACTGTCCGAGTTTCAGGCAGCAAAGCATGTGTTTTGAATCTTTTGTGTGATTTCTCCAGGCTCTTTCCTTCCTCTGGAAAATGTCTAATTTCAACCCCGAGTAAATAAATGCGCCAGAGTTACTTTTGTTCCGCTTTTATTACACCGAATCCAGTCGTGTGCTCCGACTCCCTGACTGAGACCCAAACAGACGGTGTATGAGTTTCTTAGATTGCCGTTGTCTCAAGTAACCGTACGTCATGCCAATTATGCAAAGGCTGTAAACACAACCAGTAGGATAATGATAATAGGAAAAATATGCCCTTAGCTCTCTTTGGAATAACAAACTCAAGAATAAGAACCTCAAACTGTGTGAATATTAAACAGGACAAGGATATAAATATCCTAAAAGTCTACCTGTTGTCCTATGTTTACAAATGTGCAGAGACAGAAAAAAAGACAACGAAATGAACCAATTGGACACAAAAGTCAAGTAGAGCACGGCTTAGGAGCCTTGCAGTGGCATAAAGTCTGACCCACATCCCATCATTTGTCTCTGTAATTAATTATTCAAGGAAGAAAGTTAAAAAGCGACCGTTTGTAACATGAGTCATCATCGAGGGCTTCCACACAAGGACAATATTATAACCCCCTATATTCGTGTGAGCTTCATTTAAACAAGGCACTAAATCATAAAACGCTCCCTCAGATGTTCCTCCAAGAAACTAAGGAAACGTAAGTGATAAAAAAAAAGGTAGTTCAAGAGCTATTAGGATACGGGATGAAGAAAAAAAAGATGACAAACATATGCTATTAATGACCAACATCTGCAACGTGAAGAAGATGTTGCTATTCAAGCCCTGCAGAGGAATCAAAGACACGTGCGTGGCAGAGGGTTAGCGGCACTACGGGTTCAGCCAAACGTTGCCTGGCTGTTTGTACCGGGCAGAACAACCACGGTCTGCTGAGGAGCAGTCACTCAACACGGGAACAGCTGCTCGCTGATTCAATTCTAAACAGACAAGAAGGGTTTGGTAAACTACTGTTATGCCAGAATCAGGTTTCTCAGTCCCCCCCCCCCCCCCCCCCCCACCGTCTTCCAGCCATCACCGTTTTTTTTAATGAACCACATTGAGTGTGTCTACGAAGTGTGATGTGAATGTGTAAACCACATTGGGCTCATCTTCTTGGAGATGGCAGCTTGTTTCGTACTATTTGTTAAAGTTGGAAAGTAGAGACGTGGCATTGTAAACCTAAACGCGCAGAAAGTTAGGACCACCTCAGTCGATTCAAAGACCAAGACCAGAGCACACTGCAAGGTGAAGACTAATGCAATGAACAGCGTGGACTCAATCAAGTTGACTAACTTTACCAAAAATCATAACGTTTTTTTAGGCTTTGTTATCCTTCTTGGCCCACTCGTGCTAAGACAATGTATTCACTCATTGCATGCCACTACAGTGGTATGTTTGAGAGCTGTATTAGCATTAGCATTGATATTAATATCTTTTGCACACAAGTATGCTCCTTTTAAGTTCCTCCTGAGAAAACTACAAAATCAGTCTCATGAAATTCCGCTGCTGAAACAGTTGACGCTATCTAGATTTATTATCAACATCTGGTTCTTTTATCCCTACCATAATACCTTCATGTCAGAGATATGAGTATTTTGTCTCTTTGTGATGGTTTGCCATGAATTCTTTTTAACAGCGGACACAAGAAGCACTTAGGATCTTCCAAAATCTATATACAGAGACGCCTGTAAAACTATTCCCACAGCTGTTTCTCCGTAAGATGGACTGGCTATCAAATGCTTATCTTTCCAGTTTCTTTCTTTTTTTTTTAATCCAACATGTTTCGGTTTCCACCCACTGCAGGAGATGGCACACGGGTAGAAACAGGATGAAGTCTGTTCCAGACAGATGGAAAAGAGCAAAGTCTGGAAAAAAAGGGATGCCAGTTGGAATAATCTGATTCTGGATCACGATCTGCGCACCAAAGCAAAAAACGGGCAAATTTCTGAAAGCAGCCCGAGGCGTCTTCCGTACCATAAAATGTCACCAGGGTCTTGATGTGATCTGTGATCTGTTTTCTGTCAGCGTTTGATTGAACCTGATGGCTTTTCTTGGCATGACGGTAAAAGCAGGATCCTCAAGTAACACTTTAAGCTCTGTGGCAGCACGCTTTTGCAGTGTAGCGAGTTTTTGGGGTCGTCTGTTGTCGGATGGAAACATACAAAACAGAACGGCTTATTCCTGCTGCTCTGGATAAGATTCATATCCTTGAAAAAAATGTGTATTTGTTGTAGAAGGGCGTTCATGCATGTAGGGACAGTTGTAGTGACACTGTATGTTTTGTGTTTCATGTTTTGTTTGCAGTTGGACCACAATAACTACCCAAAATGGGATAATAGTCCATATTTAACTTCTTTTTTTTAAGATTAAAAGTGCTATTTCCAAAAATGCTTGTTCCATAATTGGACAAAAACACTGTACTAAACAATTAAAATGTTTTAAGATGTTTCCACAAGACACAAACACAGACCGAAAAGAGCTGATTGAGAAAACAAGGCGAAGAAAAGCTGGAGAGAAAACGTGATAAAACACGAGTATGCAAAAACTAACCGGTAGAAGTTTTATCATGTAAACTGCCAGAATATCCAGATGCATTTTGAATTCAAATGAAGCCAGTTGTGAGGACTTGGTTTGAGGATTATTCCGATTGCTCTGGCGAAGCTGTTTTAGTTGCCAACGGTAGAAGAATGTGGTCGTACTGGCTGACTCCCAACTGTGAATGTCTTTCAGCAGAATGCAGTAGAATTAAAAAGCGCAGTAACATGGCATAAATCAAAACCCTTCACACAAACTCAATGTATGCACTTAACGTGACATGCTGGAGACTTTCTCAGCCTGTGGAGAGCTACCAAACTGAATAAACTAACACTTGAGTGCAGAGGGATATTCCAATCAAAGCTAAGAGCGGGGTCTTTAGTGCAAAGTATGCATGGCATACACTATAATCCTGCCTGTACCTCGTTAAACCCAAACACCACCCCCGTTTAACAAGGAAGACTCCTTGTTAGAGGCTCCCATTTTAATCCCCTCGCTCCTGCTGTTTTTCAAACATGTTATGATTGTTGGATGGAGTCTGAAGAAGCATTATATGGTAACGGGGGACCTATAAGTGTACGATCCTCCAAAAACGCCCCCCCCCCCCCCCCCGAATGGTTTCATTCTGACATCCAATCCCCCTCTCTGTTTAAAAACCACGGCGCTGCAGGACAGCAGCAGCACTGTCAGTTCCCCTCGTCCCTGTGAGGAAACAGAGCGTTGGCCGGCGAACAAGTTCCCCTTGAACGTCCAAACATCCAGATCGACCCGTCCCAGGTGCTTCGTTTGCCTCCTTCCTCTGAGTGGCCCACATCCTCTGGCCAAACAAACGTCTCTACCAGACGCAGGGATATTCTCTGGCTGTGTTTTTGTGTGCAGATCTCATCCTTGACTAGAGCAGAGATGAGGGGAAAGTTATCACATGTGCAGAATGAGTCTGAATTCTTGCCCCCTTTTTTTTAATATTCGGCAGCACAGTTTTATTAAATGCGCCCTCAAAAAGTGTGATCCAGCGCGAGAACAAAAAAAAAACACATCAGCTACCACATGCGGTGGCTGATGTCCAAGGCAAACACTCCCACCGGTGTGTACACCAAGACAGATGACTATAGGACTCAAAGCCTGGCTAGCACAACGTAGCCCTATTCAGTATTTATTTTCACAGTTCAAAGCACTGGCAGCGGCCCACTTAGTGTCTGCAGTCCAGTCCAATGCACCCCTGATTGCCACAGTGAGGCTTCGCAGCCCACAAAGTCCTATACTGTAACTTGTGCCAGCCACTAACTCCACATCTGCAGTACCCCCTAAAAAAAAAGAAATGGCGAGGCAGCATCCAGGAGGGAGGGAGGGGGTTTGAGGGGAGGCTTACGGGTAGCGGGGTAAAGGGATTCCTCTGAAACCACACTTTGCTCGGGGTTTGAACGGCTGCTTTGTGCAGCTTGGCGCGATCACACAGCCCACATTAAAGGACGAGGTCTGTTATTCACCCCAGCAATGATAAGTAATGTCTTGCAGGCCACCGAATCGCAGCGGCGAACTTTCCGGCCCTCGGCTGTGAAGTTTATCTCCGCACTAACTGGAGACCGTCGTTCCCGCTCCCACACGGGGGTTCGGCTCTATAAAGCACCGTGTGATATACAGGCTACCGTATGGAATCGAGGAGGATGCTGGGTTATGTGGGGATGCAGATGTGAGTGGAGAGAGATGTCTCATGTTTCTCGAGATACTTTTTCGTCTGGGAATTCCTCGTCTCCTACGTGCAACAGAAGGAATAAAGGTGGAAAATCTGTTAAATGTTGAGGGAAAATGTCGTGGAAAAGCATTTAAAAAGTGATCACTGGAGAGGATACAGAACAAGCTCCGCTCACTGTGGTGTGATCCCAAATCTAGGTCATTTCACTTCATTGTGATCAAGTTTTATTTCCCCTTTCATCCGTTCTGAAAACATGCATCCTCTCTGTTTGCATTCACAGCTCAATATTTCACCCACACGTTGCCATATTGCAAAATACGGAGCCAATAATGACTATCGGCTTCAATAATGCTCAAACACTAGTTCTACTTTTAATCCAGTCTCATTTTATGCGACTGTCACGCTGTGTAAATGATGTGTATTATATATTGGAAAGACGCTGTAAAGTTGAAATATAAAAATGGATGTTTAGTTTAAAGTTACTGGCTTTAATATTTATTGCCACGTTGAGTAAATCGAGAAAAGACAACTTTAAAGTTCCAAATAAAGCCCCAATACGGTCTCAAATAGAGTTGCATGAGCACGATAAACAAAAGACAAAAATACACTAGAAACGCACTAGAAACGCTCCTATGAGCGCCAACAATATCTTATGCTTGGATGGCAATTACCTGAGTCACATCCAACATATTCATTTAGAAAGGCTGTTCAGCTAAATTAACTCAAATTATTGTTTCAGCTTCCGACTGATTTTATGCATTTTTTTGTATTTTTTGACCAAACACTGTTCTGTGCTTTGCTGACTTGACCCCAAGAGAGCTCTTCGTCAGTATGTAATGGGCATGAGACTAAATCGAGGTTGGCCAACACACATACACTCCGTTTTTTACTGCCTGGCTACTCCTCGTTTTCCTCTCGGTCTGGACTCTGTCTGATGCAGTTGTTAGCGCGTATGCTACATGCGAACTGAGAGCTATTATTCACCACAAGCTCATCAGCCTGACTACATAGGAGCTCACCTCTGTACCTATATTAGTCTTAGCATTAGCAATAAGTACTGCACAAATTAATTTTTTCTCACTCTTGTAACAGTTCAGTTTTTACGATTCATCCAGAGAAAGAAGTTTGTAATTTGTGCTTCTTCAAGTCTTTCTTTCTACAGTTCATGACGAGTTATGAATTCCTCATTCCTCCTTTTCACGCTGGCCCTGAAGGATGTGATGTGCAAAGGTGTGAACTTTCATGGAGCGTCCTGGTGGGGTTTAAGACGCTTACTATGAAGCACAACGTCACTTGCTCGAGTCTCTCTACTGTCAAATCTGAATGCATGATATGGCCAAAAGTGTAGTTGAAAAGAATGAAATCATATGGTTTTCGGCCAACTTAGACTAGAAGTCCTTGAAGTGCGATGGATGAAATCAGTTACTGAGCTGGATTGAACTTCATCCATTGAGGAAGACTAGTGTGTGAAGGCTGAAAGCTCCTATAAGGAAACTAGTCGGTGAACTACACATCAGGATTGTTGTCAAACTACAACTTCCAAGGTCAAGATTTATCTTTAATGTTGAAGTAAATGTTAAAATGAATAAATGACCACTCATCTCGATGTGGCGATATCCCTTTTTTGTATTCCCTCGCCTCTCTGATCTCAGTGTATCATGTCTTCTCTCCTCTTCATAGGAACTAAAGATTACAATATGGGGCCTTTTTTTCTTCTTCTTTCTACCACATGCAGTCCTTCTCACTGTCTGTAATCATCCTGAACATGAGAAACGTCTTGAATCTGCTGTGACTGCATCCTTTCGCTATTCTTTTCTCCAAACCTCAAAGACAATACCCTAATTACAGACCCGTTCCGAGAGAATTGTCCTCTGTACGAATCAAAGGCGGCGATGACAAAACAGAGGAAGAGTCCCATTTTCACAAGATGAATCAGCAGGAGAGCAGATGATTGAGGGGCCAGCGCCCGATGTCCGCCCCTCTTCTGTCCGTTTGTTTGAGAGGAGCACCACGCCAAGACAGAAATCTCCAGGATTAGTTGGTAATAAATTGGTGATGAAATAATCCTGTTGGGCAATCCCGTTTCAAGGGGACGGGAAGTAGCGTTTCCCAGCACTGTGTGTCAAACAAAAACACAATGGTTTATAGACGTGATGAGTGAGGGCCTCCATAACAAAATGCAGGCGTACTGTACTTGTTTGGTGAAGCCGGTGCTCTCTGTTTGGTTCACATGCTTAAACAGGCTGTGCTGCAGAGAGTGACTCATTATGGTCGGGTAACTTATATCATGAGAGCAACAGAAACCAGATCAAGACGTTACAGTTGCAACATCGGGGCTGAGTGGCAAATGGCTTTTATTATACGAATACAGAAAAGTCTTTGTTGGTCATTGATGTTGATAGTCATCTGCATTATGTTGTTGACATCTAGAGCAAGGGTACCTTAAATGGAATATGATAAAGGTCTGTTAGTTAAGGTCAGTCAAGCTTTTATACAAATATGATGCGATACAAATCACCATCATCACGATCCCTCAACGGGGGCTGCAGCTATTATTTTAGCAGTCGAGTATTCTACTGATTATTCCATTAATCAAATAAAAAATGCTTTAGTTTATTGAGAGCGATAGTAAATAAACAAACAAAAGAGAAAATAAGACAGAACAACTGATTGGTTTCCATTTCAGAAAAATCAACATTATCTCTCAAAACTAAAGTCATTTAGTCCATCTAAGTTTCATATTCTGGGTTTCAAGGCTCCAGACTAACCTTTTTCATCAACCGTCCCGAAGTGGTAAATAGTAAATGGACTTGTATTTGTACAGCGCCTTTCTAGCCTTCCTACTCAAAGTGCTTTACAGTACACGTCGTTCTCGCATTCACACAGATTCCTCCACTGAAGGCAAGGGGCTGCCATGGTGCCACCCGCCCACAGGGACTAAACACATTCACACACATGCACAGCCTTCCGGAGCAGTGTGGGGTTAAGTGTCTTCCCCAAGAATCGACTGGGACTAAAGGAGTAGGGGATCAAACTGCTGAGCTTCTGATTGGAAGACGGCCCACTCTACTTTTTAGCCACAATCCTTGTAAGAATGTTGTGATATCATCATCTATAACACACAATCAAATGATTAGAAAATAAATTATTTATTTTTCTTTACATATTTGCTTTGATCAAAAAGGATTATTGTCATTGGTAGTTTTAAGTGTGTGTTATTAGCTCCTTAAAGTTAAACAGGTCATAATTCCCTCTCTATTTCAGATTGATGTAAAACCATTTCTCACCAACAACTACATATTATAAGATTCAATTATAATTTCCCTTCACCCAATACTCAATTCTACTGAATGAACTATGCAGCAAAAATGTCACCTCATGATGGCGCTCGAGGAAAGGTCAGGAAATCATCAAAGACGGAGGGATTCATCCTCTGGGGAACATGAATGTCTGTACAAAATCTAAAGGTCATCCATCCAGTAGTCTGAGATATCTCAGTCCAGAGCGATGGACCAACATTGCCATTCATGGAGTAGTGCTGCTGGCATGGTTAAAAGTATACAGATAATGCTCAGCTGTAAAGAGCCTCTACAATCATACTTTCAAACTTTATGGGCCTTACAGTAAGTATACCTCCACATCGACTCTGTGTTGATCCTTTGCCATGTTTGGTGTAGACCCTACAGTGCGTATCTCTAGAACACAGTTACCCTACGTAGCACTTTTCTTGTCTTGGATTTGTAAGCTGCATAACTCAATATTTTACACGTAATGATGGTGGAACCATATAATCCAAGATCACAATCTATCTGCCCGGGGCAAACAACAGCAAGTGGTTTGATCCAGACAGAGATTTAACTAACTGTGTCAGACTAACCTATAAAAGCCGGTGGTTTAGGTTCCTCAGTGAGTGACAGCATGTGCAGAACGCATGTCATTTTGCTCGGCCCACCCACAGCAAAATATATGGCATCCGGATCGAGAGCTTGTCCCCATTTTCTTCCTAACGAAGCGGATCTTTGACAGGGTTGTTCACGTTTAAAGCTTTAGTTATAGAGATCAGATAGCACATGTTATCCCACAGCATGTGGTTTGATTTGCACAAGTCCATAAAAGTCCATTTTTACATCTCGCAGTGAATTAACAATAGTTTTAAATAAGGAATCATTGCTGCGGGGCTTTGTAATGCACACCATGGACCGATTCTGCTAAGGTGGCTGTGAGGTTCATTCATATGAGTAGCACAAGTATAATCCTTTCTCACAAGAAAAATATGCTAAAGTATTCAAAGTAGCCACACTCATTATGCAGAATTGCCCTTTTAAGTGTGTGTGTGTGTAGCTGGTCAAGGTGGAGCTCATTTAAAAGGACAGTTCACCCCAAAATCTAATTTTTTCCTTCAACCATAGTTTCCACATCAAACTGCTCAAGACGAGGTCTGTGGATCATCTTGAATAACCGGGTCATGATTTCTGGAAAAAGACATTGCTGCTAAATTTTTCAAATGTTATATTTGGACGCTTTGAGCACCACAAGCCGAGTGCCATCTAGTCCCATTATATTCAAGAGAAGGCAGACATCTCTACGGCAAATATCACCAAAACTTGGCCACTCATTTAAGATAGATGCTTAGGGGTTGTAAGATGTGTACAGTGCTGTGACAAGAAAAAGCAGTCTTTAGTAGTTGTATGAGTGGTTTCTTCTCTCTTTTTGGCTGGCAGGTAGTGGGAGGGGCTTATTGATTAACTTCTAGGTATTAGGATTTTGGCGCTGAACAATCGAGAAATTGACCCGACACTGGAGAAACTTGTGGCTTTTGCTTTGAGAACTGAACACCTACCACCTCCAGTTTCGTTTTGGACCAACCGCCACCAACAAAAAAACCTGCACAAGAACCGTCTACTGTCGTTAGGGAATGAACCCGCCCTGGACACACCAGTAGCTGAACTAACAGTCATTCTAACAGTTACTCAAATGTATTTGTTTTTCTCTAACTTTCCTCTGATCGTTGCTTTTTATTCTTGTGTAGTACTGGATAGTTTGAAATCCTCAGCCCCATAACAGTTAAGATTTAACAATCTGAGAGGTTTACTGGAGGAAAAATAACATTTTGGTTGGACAGGTCACAACTGTGTTGGGATGAAGAGTTCCAAGTAGATTATAATTAATTTCAAGGGTCAAGGGGTCGCTGGCCAAAAAGGTTGGGGGGAGGGAGTATGTGTTGTTTATAAATCTGTGAAGTATCCACTAAAGCTGTTAAATATATCAAGAGTGAGAATTACAATATTTTCACTGTCTAAAGGACTCTTTCTCAAAAGGAAAGGTGTGCCTGTGGCTCACTACAGTATAACTACCACTCATCATAGTATTTTTAGCTTAGAGAGAGTGAATGAGGTCTGTGAAAAGACTTCTGCATGGCACACGCTGCCATAGTCATAACACAAGTACATGACATCAGAAATCATAAAACCTGACTCATACTATGCTTACATTACTGTCATAAAGCCGACTTCCAAATGTGCCTTATCCCCCCAGACTTTTCGGAGAGCTTCTTGAAATGCTGACCCCCTTTTTCTGAAAGATTTGGCAGCGAACGCACCGAACTCTGCTCGGGAGTTGGAACCGTGCAAGCGTCGGCCGTCATGGCGGCTGTTATGGTGTGCAAGATGTTGAATTTATCTACATGTGTACTCACTGTTTGCTGCCGTAAATACTGCGAAGAGGTAAAGCTGCCCCTCGCACCGTAATTTATCATTCCCACCGTCGGCTCTTTATTTATGACACCGCATTGGAAGGATGGCTCCCTTCCAAAGGATGATCTAATAAGGCTAAATCCACTGTGATTGGTCCAGCTAAGTGGGTGATGACAAAGCTGGCTTTTCTCTATATGGGATCATCTAATTATGGATACACATTTCATTCAGTAAGTCATGCAGGGGGAACAATAGGGAGGTTTCAATCCAGAATGAGACATCCCAAAGAAATTTGAATGGATTATAAATAGGAAATTTCCTGAAAAGTCCTGATGCTTTGGCAGATCATCACATAAGAATACCTTTTAAGGGTTTCTTTATGCCTTGTTGTGACAACAATGCAGTTATTATTAAGTGATTATCACCAACTCTGCAAATCCCCTTAAGCTCCATGGAGCTTTTTCCTCATCGTTTGACATCATTGTTGTGATTCTTCTGCATATTTGCTGCATGGCTCATGGGCTGTGCCTCCATTTCCACATGCAACAAGCTAATGTAGCTCTAATCTACTTTAGCTTTTTGGGATTCCGTCAACGGGATCTCACAGTCAATTATTATGTTTTAATGCACAGCCCTAGTTGGGTTGTTTTAAGTAAATCTTCAATCTGCACAGCACCAATATATCAAATAAATGTACTGGAATAAAGGGACCAAGTAGCCCAGAGCTGACCTATGCACGCAGAGCACAAAGACTAACACAATTCTACATTGCTCGAATGAATGTACATATTTACATTTGGTTCCTGTTTTGGAATGAAAGGTGATACTCGTGAGCAGTCAACACCACCAGTCGATGTTGCAGCCTTGCTTTAATGTCTCGCCATATAAAAAACTGAGTGAGCTTTTCACACGGGGTCCTTTTTCCCCACATCTGATGAGCGTGATTTCAAGGGTGCCTGTGAGGAAATGAAGCTGCCGAACAACGTTGTAAAACGTTACACAGTATATATGAGCTGCCACAACCAGAACGCCGTGGCACCCACGCATGCTCCCTCATCATCACAGCGTGGCTGTTACACTTCCTCTCCCGGTGCCTTGTGGGTGCATCTGGATAAAACGGTACAACGCGAGCTTCGCGTGTAGAGAGAAGTGTGGAAACGTCGAGCTTTCCAGAAGACTATGGAGGGAGAGACGTGCTGACAAGTTCAGTTCCAGGCAGATTTGGATGAAATATTACCGGGGCTGGTAATCTTTGGTTGCACTTTTCACTGTGGGATATAAAACCTTTCAGGGTGTAAATGAAGACATTCAGACGGATAATTTCCACCGTTTTTGTCGGCTTTGGAAGAATTGACACTGTCTGTAAACAGTCTCCATTTGTTTGACATGATATGCAGTTGCAGATTATTTAGCATGGCATTTATTGCCACGTGCAGCATTACATCTATCCATTCATACCCACTGTTATTCTTACCTCGTTGTCATTTTCCATTCAATGCTTAGTTTTCCTGTTGTTTGTGTTTTAGCCTTTTTTTGGTTGAGTTTCAGGTTTGTTGTTGTATTGTGGGCAGATACAGTATATTTCAAATTATGTTGTCTATTTTGTGCATTTCAAAATTTGCTTCGCTAAAATGGGCAGTTTGCTCACCTGTGCTCTGTTAATATATGATTACATGCTTTCAAACAGAGGAACCACCCAGTAGAACCACATATTTCTGTTGTTGGGCAAAGTCCAGCGTCACTGGAGAAATAAGGGGGCTGAATGCCTTGCTCAAGAGCCTGTTGAGAGAATGTATAATGTTACTGATGTGACTCGTCATAGTTTCTTTTAAGACTTTGTTTACAATGCAGGCACTAAGGTCTTTACCTTCCTCAGTTTCATATGGTTTAATAATAATAATATATTCCTTACTTTCTTTGTTTATATTGTTAGTTGATCACTTGGACCCCATTTCCACACTCTACAACATGCGATCATGATTCGTTATCATTGTATTGGGTTCTTATTATGCAAATTAGGTGGCCAGGGCTTAAATTCTTTTCAACAAACACGGCGTGTCCCAGCCATAGCCTGAAGTGGACTAAGTCACAGTGATGTCACCCATTGGTTTGTGGACTGATGTTTTGTATTAGTTAACAGAGAAGTTGAGTAATTTTCTCATAGACTTCTTTATGCAAGCGGAGGAGTCGCCCCCTGATGGCTATTAGAGAGAATGCAGGTTTCAGGCACCCCAGCATGGGCTTTACTTTTCAGACCCAACTAACTCACGGTTTGGATTGTATCACGGTTTTAAGTCTCGGATCAGCAGAAATGATTTTTTTGCAAATATAACTTTGCAATGTCCCAATCATGTTTTTTTTGTTGCCGGGGGGCTGGAGCCTTGTAGCTGGTCTACAAGGCTCCAGCAACAATAAACAACAATAAAATGACGGTGATGAAATGTGATAATGATGGAAAGCATTTGTCAAATCTGTATTTAGTCGGAGCACATTACAAAGAGGAGAGAATCCAGTTCAGTCTCCAGGCAAGTACATCCAATAATGAGTAAGGGGGGGGGGGGGGCTTCTCCTCGCTAATAAATAACATCTGAAGATATCTGAAGGTTGTCTTATTTTCTTGTTTCTTCTTTTACTCGTCTATTTCTTTTCCAGCGAGGATGACTGGTACTCGTAATGTGTTCCAGCTGCGGACCTCCTCCCTCCCCCCCTCCCTCCCTCCTCTTTCTTATCTTTGCATGAGGTGAAGTTTCCACTTGCAGGACAGACTCTACCCCACCGCTCCCGCTGTCAGACGGAGACAGAGAGGAAAGATGTAAGTTGAAATTCCTTCTCTTGCATTTAGTCTGCAGGAGCCATCTCACCACATTAAAGAATCCTTCATCAGGATTCTTCCTGTGAAACGCTGACAGAGTCCTGATATGACCCCCCCCCCCAGAATATTTTAAAGATTAAGATGTGTCCCAGTTAATGCGCGTCAGTTTCCTCCATAAAGAATTACTTTTCGGTTTGATTAGATCTGCAGCCTGACCGATGACTTTGAGCGATGGCCGTTGCTGGAATGCTTCACGACGGGCGATGTTGCGTTAAGACGCGTACTACCTGGTTGTGACTTGCTGGAGCCGTCCAGAACCTAAACCACAATGCATGTTCACAGGCCCACTGCACCAGGAAATGGAGGGATGATGGAGGCGTTGATCCAAATCTAAGAGAGCTAGCAAGTGTCAGAAAGGATGCAGCAGACTTCGGAGGTCTTTCCCATTTATTTCTTTTCATTTCCAAACATTGTCCGACTCTGATTGCACACGACACACATCAGGATGGTCTTCAACTTTCAAACAAACTTAACCAATATTCCTTTTCATGCCCCCTTTTATACGTCCAGCTCAACCACAACTACACCCTGATTTGTATGTTTTAACATGCCAGAAGCATTATTTCTACCATTTTGTCATTGTTACGACAGTCTTCTTTCGCCTGGAAGCTACCTAGCAGCCGATGCCTCCGTGGATGTTTCACCGTGAAATGGGCATCAAAGCCAATGTCAGGCAGCAGACATATTTACATTCAAGTTCCATGATTTAAATTTGCTGAGGGGACACATGAGGCGAATGAGGCTCTCAAGACCAGACTTCATGAACACTCGCGAACACAGAAAAAAAAGACGTGAAGCCAAGGGAGAAAATGTAGCGTACAGCTGGAGTAGACTCTCCTCCTCCACTTGTAGATTTTCATCCAAACCGCAGTTTTATCAAATCTGAAGCTCTATTTTGTATTTTTCCTACATGTCCTGATGTTTGCCATCTTTATTTTTCCATATCGGGTTCTCTGTGCTGTAAACAGGCGGACAAATGTTCAGAATTCATTCACAAAGGTATCGGGCATACAACAAACTGTCATTTTCCTTATTGATTCTTCTGCTGATTTTTTACTTGATCAGTGTAGTTGTTTTGTCTATAAAAGTTGGCGATGTCTTCTGCAGCAAAACTCAACAAATGAGAGGATGGAATGAGATGATGTTTTGTTCTTCCGTTTAACATAATTACTTCTGTTGATCGACTAATTGATTAATAAACTAATCACTTCAGGTCGCATAACAGGGCTACCAATTCTTGGTCTTTGGTGGCCATCAATGGCAAACACTGTTTAACGTATAAAGAATAGGGACAGCAATTAGTCGCATTAGTGATATTTAAATATTGCTTTCATAGTCAGAAACAGAACCAGACAATGCTGCTTGTCCATTTGCACTTGCGTGTGCAGAGGCACCTATTTTAGAGATAACTTGTTTGACTGTGGGGTGAAAAGTGCATCACAAACGAATGTACAAATTTAGCCAACTGGCAAAGAACCAGATGAACCTGAAGGAAAAACAAAAAGGAATATGTGAAGACTTGGGAGGTGAGATATCCCGGCATCTTTGAGCTGGACGGAAAAGTATACTGCAAAGCATGTTCAACACACACACATATACATGTCACGCTTTCATTATTGAGCTGACATATAGCTGCATAGTATCTTAATTACTCAAAATATAAGGTGACTAAATATTTCAACCATATTTTCTGTTTTGGCCACTTTTTTGTAAGCGTTGAGTTCTGGAGAGGTTGGTGGCATCGCCAGTGAAATTGTCCTTAAATTGCAAAATAGGATGTTCGTCAGTGCCTGTCATAAATAAGACTGTTTCTGATTCCCTAGAATCTAGAAATTACAAAACAGAAATGGGTCATGTTGTCATTTTTGGTATGTTTAGGCGATATGAGGCCTGAGACTAAATGAAAACAATAAAATTGCAAACCAACAAACCAAAACAATGAGAGAAAAGATGCAAAAACATTCTGCAGGGAATAGGTTCATCACTGAGTGACCCCTTTTCACATTGCAGGTATACTCACTTGATCCTTTGTTGATTATAGAAATATTGGTTAGTACAGCTTTGAGTGAACAAACCACCAATGCTGCCATACATCTGTTAAGTCAGAACTGCTGTGTGTAATTATTCTGCAGAACTACTTCTGGGAAGTCTAATTTCTTTAGAGAAATATTTGGGAGTACTCAGGAAGCTTGGAAAGATTTTATTTTGCAGTAGTCTTACCAATTATCATAAATCTTATGTGGTTTATGAGACACTACATTGTGAACATCCTCTGATTTTGGTATACTTGACTGTCCCGCATCCAAAGAGTGATAATGCACGCATATAACTCACTGGCGTTTTCACAAACAATTTTTCGGGCCTTATCTTTCCACTACTGAATACTGCTCGCAGGAGGAAAGGAAAGGATACACGAGATTAAACCAATATGAATGTTCAGCGTTACAGTAGTCCAGCCAAAACGTGTGCAAAATAACCATGAATCACAAGTGTTCTCCTACCAAGTTGTGACCGCAGGAGCAAACTCTTTCCATGCGGCAGTGCATCATCGTCTTCAAGCGCTTCGAGTGCACCCATTCCTCACCGTACACAAAAAAACACACAAAGCAGAGCACCCTCGCAAAATCCTGCCAAGTTGTGGACAGATGTTGATGCATGACCAACATGGCGGGCCGCTCGGATGCAGACCTGCCAGCGCAGTCTGACTTCTTCTTCTTGCGGAGGGTCCTCTCCGAGATGTGTTGCAGCGACGCAGACCTCCACCAGAGCTTGGAGCCGGCCCCACAGCGCCAGATGTGGTATGAAATGATGGGGAGAAGCCCGGGGGGGGGGGGGGGGATGTGCATCATTTCAGATACTGTGATGTGGGCAACATGAGGAACACGGCACATGAACGCAGCGGGTCCCGTGTCTGTTTTGGCAAGAGGCAACAGTAATGGCTTTAAGGCATGACTGTAGAAAATTAAAACCAAGAGAGAGAGAGATAACTGTCATAGTCTGATTTTTGACCTGTTTGATTTTTATTCTTTGAAATATTGTTTTCTCTCGGTTTGTAAAACTTCAATAAGGTGGAGATAATGGATTGGTCCAAGCTGCCTGGATCCGAGAAATCAATCACCTCACTGCAAGCGATGGTACGACACATTTCCACCAGATACATTTGTGCAGCTGCTCTTGTTGGCAGTTTCTTTATTCCACCGTGTAAAGTATACAGCGCCAGTTCTGGGAAAATAAGAACACACAAAGCAGGCCCAGCCCTTTCCCTGTCACTCTGCGATGTGTAGCAGCTTTGAGCTGACCCCAAAATAAATCCAAGCGCGCAATGCCAGCCGAAAGGTTATTCAGGTTAATCTCATTTTCAAGCCACTTGTAGTCGACCTCTGAAATGTTCGTACTTCCTGCTGCCAACGGGAGTTGGCCTGAGAAAAACTCTCAACCAAAAGATTTGTGTCAGGCAAATTCGTAATAAATGAACATTTTCCGGGGGAAACGAATGAGCTCGCGTGCCTCCGGGATGACCGAATGTTTCCAGTCATGGTTTGTTTATCTCTTAAATGTTGTGGGCTCGCAGGAACACGTTGCAATTTCGCTGCACGTCCAGAGACACTGGATACGAGGCAGGTTTTGTGGAGGGCATTTGTGTCAGTGAACCAAAGAAACCGATGCCGTAATTTGTTTCAGCTCAGAACATGTTCGTGTTCTGAGTCCTTTGTGTAATATTCTGCATTTGATGGCTGAAACACTCGCCAAATATGAGCTGAAGTCTTAATGTAAAGAAAAGCCCTTTCTCCCGTCGGACTCACTTATCTACCAGCCGAGGAGTATTTTCAATAAACAATTTAGAAAATGATTAGCGGATATGCGATACGTCTTAGTGGTTCCGAGCTGAGATCTGAGAGGATTACGTCCGAGGGGGACTTCAATGCAGCTGGTTTATCTCCTGTATCATCTCACAGGGTCATTCGCATAACAGCAAGCGTCCTGAATTGGCCACAGATGTGTCTCCCTAAATGATAATCCTGTCACTGATGACTGGGGAAGGGTAAAGACCAGTTGATTAAACGGGGATTGTGACGGGGTTTGAGGGCCCTGACGGGATTAAATTACTGTCAAAACTAATGGGAACCAATGAGTTACTTTCAAGGGCTTGCTGACGAAATCTCATCGTTAATATTATTCAGATGTGTTATTTTGTAAAACAAGTAGACACGGTATCGTTGTAATATGCCCTCCCCTTGGCATTGATGAAGTCATGAAAACTTTTAGTTCTTGATTATAAGGATTTTGGCGCACCCTTCCTCAACACCCGACTTTTGTCTCACGACTTATTCAGTCGTCTGTGTGAAAGAGCATGTAGCTGAGGCTGAGATTACAGATATGAAACACGCAGATAGTGACACAGGGGAGGAGATTTTCCACGGCAAGGGTTTGAAAGTTTCACTAATGTTGCCGTAGTTAGTAAGTTACAGCTGCTAACTAATGAACATGGATAGAAAAAAGGTGGTTTTAACTATTTTCAAAAGTCTTCTTGCTTGCAAAGAGCCTGCGAGGAGGACGCTAACATTGATAGTGAAGAGGACAGTAACCCAGCAACCACTGCTACTTAAACTTAAACAAATTTCCCCCTGGGGATGAATAAAGTATCTATCTATCTACTAGTTCAGCTGTCCAATCTTGACTTAAACCAGACCAGAATCAGAAAAAAAGGTTTTCCTGAAACCAAATACATTACAATACCAATAGATTTGCAAAGTACTGAAGTATCAAATCAGATATTCACAATATTGCAGAGGTGGGACCAAGTCATTGTTTTGCAGGTCACACGTAAGTCTCAAGTCTTTGCACTCAAGTCCCAAGTCCTAACCTTTGACTTTCAAGTCCTAAACAAGTCATAATCACCCTTCACCAAATGCAACGCCGTTTTTCCCTCTGTAATGTTTGACCTGTATGCTTTGCATATTAGTTTTTTGTTGACCGCCGAATACTTTTTGTTCGCAAATTAAATGACCTTTGGTATCATTGCTTTTTTTCCCCAACATGTGCTCAGTAATGTTAGTTCTTTATGATTGTCTCCTGTAACTTCACTAGATGCTGTCAGACTGGCTCAAACAAAGTGGATGTGGGGAGTTAAGTGTCGACCTGTTGTGAATGAACAGCATTGACGTTAGTGGATTCAGGAAAAGAAGGAAAACTAACTTGATGTGTGGGGCACTTTTTAGATGGCTTACTTTTAAATCTTTGGGCTTGTAGGGAAAGGTTAACAAGTATATTCAAGTCAAAAGGCTCGAGCCCAAGTGACGTTGGAAGTCATCGGTGGTAAATGCCAAGTCGAGTTGCGAGTCTTTTCATATCGTAATACAGACACTGTAGATTATCACCACTTCCTATATATGTATTGCAAAAACTATTACTAGAGATCTGTATGTACTACTATATTTGGGCATGGAGGCAGCAGAAACAAGTGTGAAAACAACACTGTCATATCAAGTGCTGAACTTGCTCAGAGTGGCTTATTTACACATCCAGCAGTTACAGAGCAACATTGTTCATTTGAAGTCGTGTATTTGGCTAACTGATGAATGTAAACCCAATATTTAATCTCTTGTAGTTCTGTTTCTGGTCTCTACCAACTACTGAGGGAAATATCTGTCTCTTTAGCTCCTAAATGCTCCACTGTGATCGGCAGCTAGTTGCTAACTGTGTCTGTCTGCTGTTTGCTGCTCAGCAGGTTGTTTGCAGTGGCCTTTTAGCAGCTGCTCATGTGGAGCAACAGTGGACTGGAGTAATGCAGAGCGCATACAGACCAAACTATCTATGAAACTAAAAATACTTAAAGTTTTTGTCTTTTGCTTTGCATCTATAGTTGAAACTTTGGCCTTAATGTTTCGAAGGCATATATTTTGGTGTATTCACATTTCTGAGCCGTGACGCAGATATTCCATCGATTGAACCGCTACCTTAACGTGGAAGAAAGATTTCAAAGTTGGGACATTTTTCCAAATCAAATATGATGAATGCCGCAGATGCAAACTCAAAAGTTTTAACATTTTGGAGTTGTGTTTCAAAGCAGAGGTCACAGAGTTGTTTTCTTTAGTGTTCACGAAGCGTATTGGTAGTGCTCCGTGTATATCCATTTCAGTCTCATGCAAAGTGCTGTTCATTTTGGATTTGTTTCCTGGACTGTCACAGTGGTGTTCAGCGAGCTGGATTGACCCACATTTCCCAAGTGTTTCTCCACACCATCAAAGCTGTTGCTGCTCAGTTCGAAGCTAACAAAGTGCGATGAAAGGTAATTTCACTTGAACGGGGAAAGCTCCAGTCATCAGTGAGGGTTTGAAGCTTCTGCTCTTTTACTGCTCTGCATGGCACTGAGTTGTAGGCTCTTAAAGTCCTTAAACGCTTAACAGAGTGTCAGACTCCTTCTGTTTAAACAATGCTTTTCTTGTGTGTTTACAGCAGTGAACAAACTCTGCATATAAAATGTTATCTTGGATATGAGTGTAGCCCTAAAACTGCATTATTTAAGCGTGTAAACAGTTGAAATTTCTGTCAATTTATTTACTGGCCAGGCTGAATAATTACCTAAAAACTGAAAGAAAAGTTTGGAACATTTCAGGACTTATGAAGCAGTTCTGTAGCGGCTATTTATCAAGACGTGGGGACGTTAAGGTTGTCACGAGTGCAATGCTTCACAGATGTTCCGCAATGAGTGCACATCTTTCAACAAAAGCGGGTGTTTATTTTGCCCCGAGTCGATGCCCTATGACGACTGGCTGATCAATTGATCATGGAGACATGTTCAAGTGGGATCTCGTCAAAGACAGAAGTGTCTCATAAACATTTGGTTCTTGTTATTGAGCCGAGAAGCCTACGGCGGCCTGATTTGGCCACGTATCCCCTGGACTGTTTTCTTTGAGCGTGCGGCTACCACTGGCAGGCGATACCGAGAACCATCCATAACAAAACAACCAGGAGCTCCGCTGTTCGGCTGTGAAATAACGAGCCGGCGTTGAGAAATTTATTTTCAGAGAGGAACAAAAAATGCACACATAGCTTTGATGATGTCACCCAGATCCCCCCCCCCCCCCCCGCATGCGCCTCACAAGGCATTGGCCGTCAATGAAAAGGCTCCATACTGGTAGCGCGGCGATCGGGGGAGCGAGCCAACGCGGTCACACCCGAGCTGGGAACAGAAAGCTCCTTTGCAGCTCGACGGCTGTTTGATATTGTTACCAGGCTCCTGCTCTGCTTTCGGGCCCAGCCTCAAGTTCTCAGCTGAACCCTGTGAGATCACGCGGAGAGGTGCAGCTATAAAACACAAGGATAATGAAAAAGTTGTCTAAAGAGAGGAACTCCTGTTATCTTACGACCTCAGGTGGCTTTACAGTCAGTGTTTGGTTTTCACCTCCTTCAGAAAGAAGAAATGGGGGAAAAAAGAAGCATGAAAAAGGGGGATGAATCTGGAAAAAACACCCCACACCCATTTGGTAGCAATTCCAGCAACCACCATCTGAAAGTGCTTGCTCGTGATACCATCACACATTCCCAAAAGCAGAAGATCAGAGATCTGCAAAGACAAACGGGCCTTTTTCTGCAA
The DNA here is from genome assembly GCF_050575085.1 of Anarhichas minor. NCBI lineage: Eukaryota > Metazoa > Chordata > Actinopteri > Perciformes > Anarhichadidae > Anarhichas > Anarhichas minor. Next base: position 1,329,958 of record NW_027466477.1, read on the forward strand.
AAATCTACTTGGTTGTATCAAATCTCTCCCATAGCAGCAGAGTAAATGTATTAGTTTTGCTAACATGTTATATATATTTTTGGGGGATATTTGTGTTCATATCAAGGTTTTACACGAAAGTAAACAGGCAAACAAAAATAGCTTTTACATTTTGTACTTATTACCACTTTCTTGGGGAAAAGTTCAAAAATGATTTTAAAATGGAATATATTTGGGTTTTGTGTTGTTAGCTGAACCAAACATGTATTTGCAGACTGTATTTTGGGCTCTAGACATTTTTTCTGAATTCTCTCACATATTAGAAACTAAACGATTGATTAATGCCAACACAGGCTGTTCTGTGAAGCTTTGCACACTAACCTTTTGTGAGGTCGGTTAACCGTTGAAGGATGCTGCTTGTGCCGTGTTCAAATAATATATAAATATATATTTCTTTTTAGTTGACATTCCTGGTTTTTAATGCTCACCAGAAGAAGAAATGGGTTGTTGGAATGGGTTGCGATGGCCGCAGCAGACAGGGGAGCGCTGCCAATGGGCATCTCAGCGGTAACCACATTCAAAGTATTTCATGATATTTATGCTTCAAGGGTACAGCAAAGACACTCTGGTGAGATGCAATGAAAGGTCATGAATCAAGATTTAAAACTGCATGATTTGGAAAATCTATTCGGCCAGCGGGACGCTCCTCCTCACCTTTCCTGTTTTAAACCGTCTAAAAAGAGCCGTCTTTATAATAAAAAAAAGAAGTTTCACTGTTGTTGAATCCAGGTGGACTTTAAAACATAAGCCAGAAGTAAAAGTTTTGACTTTAATGTGTGTAGTACTCAACTCCTGAGCTTTTATTTCTCCGGAGTTTTTGGGAAAGTATCCCAGGTGCTCGGTTCAGTCCCATCGCTCAAAGCAGACCTGGCCCATCTGCAGCTGGGAGATATAACTGACACTCTTCATATCAAAAGTCGCTTTAGGACTCCCACTCAATGGAGCTCACTTTGAGCTGTGAAGACTTTGACACCCCCCCCCTCTATATCCTGTCAGGCCCAGAGCCAGTGCGGATTTACACCTGGCAATTTAGAGATGAAAAAAAGAAGAATTAGCTCTTCCAAGTTCAGAGTCCAGAGCTGAAATGGAATTTTTTTTTTCATCCTATTTCCTTTTCCTCGTATCGCATCCGGCTGTCAAATAGCATATTATGCAAAGCCTTCTCAGGAACTAGGATGTGCACATGGTGGCTAAATCAGCACATTTAAAAAAAAAAGAAAGAAAGAAAGAAGAAACCTGCTGGGACTGTAAGTTGTTATATATGGTTCTGACTATCAGCAAGGTGTAGGCGAGGACATTTCTCTCCCAGTGGTCTTGTTTTCTGCAGCACAGAATGTAGGGAAATAAAGGAGGAGAAAAGCAGACATTAAGTCATTTCTGTACTTGTACTTAAATTCTCAAATTAAGACTTAAACGTGATGGAAACAAGTTCATTGTTTGAGCTTTTAAACATTGTAAAGCACCAGCGTGTGAATTGTGTAGCTTTTGGCTCTATTTGTAGGATTTTAGCTCAGTTTTCTTTGGGAAAAAGGCTTCGATAGATACATTTGTAATCCAATAGCATTGTATTAAGACTTGCACTCAGTGTGTAAAAACCCGAGAACTTGTCATCGAGTACTCCCAACTGATTCAATAAGGGAAGAAAAAGCTGTGATTTGAAAAATAAAAAAAAGAAACCCTTGTTTTTTAAAAGTTCCCACCATCAGTGTAAAATAAAGACGTTGCAACTGTATTTCTACTCACAGAGCAGCAACACATGCTAGATCAATCCGTCACATGTACAAACCAAACCAGAGAGGTGGAAGTGCTTTTTCGGAAGATCCAGCGGCACCTTGAGAAAAAACAGCCGCCCACTCGCGGCCGTGCTGCTTGCCTGTTTTCCACGTCAAGTTTCAATGGAGAGACACACTTCCTCCGCTGGAACCTCGTAACACGGTGCAGTTGGTTTTCGATTGGGGCCAATGTCAACTGCCTTGGCAAGGTTGCAAAAATATTGCTCCTCATTGGGCTATCGGGTTACGACACGCTGCAGAGTGGGCTGTTGTCTCTACAAGCTGAGTAAGCTCCTGGAGGATGCTGGGAGGGCTGAAGTGTTTTACAAGTTCTTCTCATGAGGACGACTCGCGCCCTCCAAAGACCTTATCTGAACCTGTGGATACAATAAACTGCTCATTTCCCTTCCCAATATTTAGTGGTTAAAGGTTGCAGTATTGAGAAAATGTAAGTGATCACATACTGTACACTGGATGGAGTGTAACATGTACCAAACATAAGGGTCAGTGAATGGATGTTTGTATAGTAGAGAACTCGTACATCATGTACAGAATCTTGTTCCAAATGCAACAAAAACACAGAAGGTACAGCGTCAGTTGGCTGCAACGTATGATTATTTTCTTCATTAATAGTGTTGTTTCATACACAAAATGTCTCATTAAAACACCAGGATGGCATCTTAAGACTCCCTGTTTCATTGAACAATCAGTCCAAAACCCATCCGTTTATTTTGTCATGCATATGAATGAGGTAACCAGAGAATGTTTTTGCTTGGAAAATGACTGAAAATGTGTTTTGTTTTTTTAAAGTAGATGTTAATTATCTTAACAGAGATGTTACTCTGTGTTCTGCCCAAAGACTACAGATGCAAATTAGCTTACAGCTAACTCTAGTGCAGCTAGGAAGCTGTGCGCTGTCCCTGTCAAACTGGAGATATTGATTAAAGTCAACATGAATCCAGATACCTGCTATGGTATAAACGATCAGATATTCTCTGATGGTTGACACATTTTTGTGTTGTCAAATATTTTTAAATGGTTTGTATTGTCAAACAGCCCATCCCTACTTCTCTAAAACTAATAAATGTCTTGATGACTGATCTTTGATCATCTGTACCACATAAAGCTCTTTAAAGAGGAGCTCTTCTCTTGAAATCTAATCTCTGGAAGTACACGTGTTCCTCCACTGGCAAAGTATTGAAACACTTTCTCCAGTGAGTCTGCTATAACTCTCACCGCTGTGATCTGGACTGTGCAACTTTCCAATCAAACCGGCATTTGCCTGGTTTCTTGTGTTTAGAAGCCTTGCCCTAAATCTCTCAAAGGACTTTCATCACCACATGCGACCAGCGTTATTAGAAAGAAGAAGAGACGAGGCTAACCCTGACTTTCAGGCGTGATAGTTATCCTCCAGTCTCTTTGACATCTGGTCTCTGACCTCTAGGATACTTTTTAAGTTATTCTCAAACCCCCGTCCCAGACAGGGAGGATGAAGAAGGAGCTGCTGTTAATGCTCCAAAGATTCTACAAGGTAAAACAACAACTCGGTGTTGACAGGAGAAAGTCGTGCAGCTTCAAAACACTTTATGGCTTCAGGGATGAAGGACCAGCTGTTTTCATATTTGGAAATCGTACAGAGGTGGCTCAGCCTAGGAGTCCTGAAATACATTCAACACATAATCAACCATGGATGTTTTATATTCGAGGGAGAGAAAAGAAGAACACCACAATTGGAGATAGCAGCCTTTCATATATGACATGATGGATAATGTTTGGAGTGAAGGAAAAGACAGAAGTTGCAGGTGTTTTTGTTTTTTTCTGGATGTGGTTATACATAAAAGTATGATTCATGAGGAACCGAAGCAGCAGATTGTACAGCTTATCAATCAAAACAATAATGAACAAATGGAGCTCAGCCTTCTTTCTTGTTGTATTCTGATACTCCTAGTCCTCTCAGGAAAGAACAGGAAACCAGAGCGATACACATTTTAAAGCAACCGTCTGCTTGTCATAGAGTTGCAGGTGCGTTGGCCGAGGCTGCGAGCCAGACAGACTAACTTTGCTGAGAGGTTCATAGAAACAGATTGTTTCTGAATCAGGCCTTGTGTGAAAATGGCGCCCAGTCATGTTTATCCCATTACATCAAATGATTTAACATGGGCACCATAGGAGGCATGTGGACATATTAATAATGGAATTCCTGCTCCGTTTCGCGATTTATTGCTTTTATTAAAGAGTCGGCCTTGTTCCGACATCCTTTTGGCTGGACCGACGTTTTTTTAATTTATTTGATCCCGTGGATCGACCAGTGGGCTCGGAAAGCATCCAGGACGGGAGAGGGGAAACCTTACCGTGACCCGTGGAGACGACCCCTCCACTGGGAACCCGAAGGGCTTCACCCATACCAACCGGCAGCTACACTCCCATGAAAAAATAAAAAAGAAAAAAAAAGAAACAGCAATGCCACACAGGTTGAAAGCAGCCAAAAAAACGGCCCCTTCTGCAAAGCAACTTGGAAATATTATGATTGCGTTTGTAAAAGCTCTCACTCATGTTTGACAGGCACAGCCGGCCTCAACAAGGAAGCATTGTCTGCCCTGTGCAAAGTCGTGGTAACCCCCGCGTGGAGAAACGCGCTCCTACCAACGAGCTGATAAGTGATATGAACTGTGGAGGTTATGTTTGAGTTTTTCGCTGCAGTGCGCATAGCTTCCCTTCACTGCTCTGGGCTGAATTTATGGGGCAGTGAGGGGTGGGGGGTGGGGGGGGGGGGGGGGGGGCTGCCTGTACTTACACAAACCGCTCAGAGGTTTTTAACAGATGCAGCATTGTGAGATTACACCAAATAATCAGTCATTTTCTGTGCTGCATTAAAACATTAAATCTTTCATATGTCGTCCTTCCCCTCTTGATTCAAAGTGCCATGAGGATGCACAGCGAAGATTCATACCAACTGTATTATGACTAAGGAACTACAATTCAGCTTCTGTGTGTAACGCAGGGGGGCAATATCAGCAATTGATTGAACATGTGCTTCCACGTTGTAAACGGGTTGTCATCAGTCATGCCAGGCCTTCACTCCAATCTTCAGTAATCCTTCTGAAGCAGCACAGGTATCCAGATCGTATTATTTTCAAATTGGATTACTGGTTACTGGCAGAGGATTCGGAAACAGTATTTTGATGGCATGATTAAAATAGCATACTTCTGGTTATCACAGCATATCAAATATGATCATAAATTGTACAGTTTCCAAGGCATGTGAGGGGTTCAATCAGTCAATCTTTATTTGTACCGATACAAAATAGTTTTATTTATAAGCTGTTATCAAATAGCAACAAAGAGCAAAGTCATGGTGGATGGTTGTCATGTTTAATCTTTATTTAGATAAATGAATCTGGAATTTCGCTCCCACCTCTAATGCCGCCCAACTAAACTAAACTCTTGTGTAGCTTGCGATTAAACTTCAGCTTGAGTATTATTCTGAAAGGAGCTCCTCAGCCTCTCATGATGACTACATTATTAACTTATATAACTTAGTATATGGGCATGGCCTATATCATTTCAACATTGACTTATCTTACAATATAGAGAAATGACCTCGATCATTTTTACGTTTCCGACTTATTGCATGAAAAAGGAAATGACTTTGATCATTTGTAAGTCATCGACGTACAGTATATGTTAGATGAACATGACCTCGATCACTTTTACGATTTCTAATCATAATTAAATTAAATGACAATAATATAATTTGTCAGACTTTAGAACAATATGCTGTCCAACAAAAGTACCTCCATGATAAAAGGTATCATTAAGTGAAGCACCTGGACTTTCTCATCTAGCATCTAGTATTTGGGCATGTATTGGATTTAATAACTTAATAACTAACTTTGCAAAAGGAACATATTTTTCTTCTTAAATAGTTTTTATTACTCAAAATATGCCGTCATCTAGATATTAATGTTAGCCAGGTGAACAGAACTCCAGCCAGGCGAACCAACATTCACTGCATCGCTTTACAAAACGTTCTGCAGAAACCGAACACACAGACGCAAAGATATCAAGATATTAAATCAAGAATATATTCCGAATTGAATCACAATACCGAGAATTAAACTTGGATCGAATTGTGAAATACGCAAAGCTAATATTGTATTTACAGAATCAAAACATTCAGCAGTGGATAATCTTGGACTTTTGAATGGATTAGGCAAAAAAACTGATTTCACGTTTGATGAACTATTCATTAATTGTTTTTCCAGAAAATATACTGTAAAAGACGATTTTATCCATATTGCCTTCCCTGGTAGCTTTCAGAATCACTCAACATTAGTAGTATTGTACCTGCATGCTGCTCAAACTCTGGTCTGGCTGTAGTCCCATCAATTATTAATAAAACCTTAAGGTCAGTGTTCATTTTTGAAGGGTTTCTTATTTTATATATCTTACAGGTTGTTGCTGCCAATCTGACATTTCATTGAAACTGTATCTTCGCTGCAGGATGATGTCATTGACGTGTAACCACCCTGTTCTTACCGGTGCTCCGCAATCCCTCATACCAAATGTCAAGCTACACCGAAGCATCTTTTTTTATTTTTAAACGGCAGCACGTGCGAAGACCAGCTAAGAGAATCACAACACTCACTGTACGGTACATTCATCTTGTATAACATCTGTAATCCCCCCAATACCCGCCAAGAAGCTAGATGCTTTTAAAAACGCCAAAACCCTCCTGAAGGTGCTCTAGTGTTTCTGAATGCTCTGGCTTCAGTCTGTGTTTTTTCCTGAAGTCAAGTACAGTATGTTACACATGGCATGTCACATATAATGAATGGCGGTAAATGAAAAATGTGTTGAGCTTCACAATCTGATATCAATCAAACTCTTCTTTACTCTAGTAGCCATGACAAAGTTTCAAACAACAGCGTCAAGAGTACATGTAAAAATGTATCTATTTATCTTAATTTGTGCAAATGGAAGTGCTCTAGTATTAAACTAATGTTCCTAAATCACACTGCATTGCAAATTGACAAAATTGACCAGCCACCTGCAACTGCACGGGGACTCACGAAGCGGGACGTTGAGCAGAGCGATAGCTAATCATTGTTTTAACGCGTGCCAGAGGAGAGCGGTGCCTTCCGACGCTGTAACATCTGATGAAATATTCCTGATAAATTGCGCTCATGGCGGGCAGAGTCGGGTTTCTGCCATTTTTCCTGCATATCATGTTTGCTGACTGTATAAATATAGTAATTGAAATGTAAAGCAGGCTTCCCGTGGTACAATATTTACACAAAACTCCTCACATATGGTACGGATTGTTGGACAGCTGCTATCAATCGCAGGAGTCGAGCATAAGAAACACTTTGAAATTGAATTTCAAATTAAGAGGGAGGGATGTACAGTCTCAAAGACTAAAGATTTCGGAGTGTAATTCCTGAATGTTTAGAGTTACTGTATGTTTTGTCTGAGTTGGATGGCATTTCAGAGGCCTGCCTTCCACATACAGACGTCTGTGTAGGGGCAGTTCAGCTTCGCAATTCAAAAGAAAAGTCTGGATTTTTTACCAGTTAGTCCCCGAACTTGTACCAGTGATTCTGCACCGTTTGGGCGGCTGTGGCTCAAGAGATAAAGCGAGTCGTCCTTTAAGTGGAGCACCCGCTGTTCGATCCCTGGCTTCTCCAGTCAGCATGTCTTGGTGTCCTTGGGCGAGATACTACACTCCAAACTGCTCCCGAAGGCTGTGCCATCGGTGTATGGGAATGAGTATTAGTTTGAATCCTGACAGACCAGGAAATTGTCATTCCACCGTTTGGCCATAATGTAAAATTTGCTTCATAGTTCAGCGCTCTTCCTGGGGGTCTTTGGCATTACCCACAATGCAACTGAACAGCCAATAGTTCTGTTGTAGATATGTGTGTGTTATGCCTTCAGGAAGAGCGCTAGGTCTTGAAGCAAATTTATTTTTCAAATAGTGGCCAAAACGCTGTAATTATATTTTGACGGGTCCGTCATTAGACGCCAATCGGCCCATAGACCGATTTTTCCATAGACGTACATTGGGAAAGAAACATCTGTAACTCAGCAGATAGTTTTGTTAAATCAACCTCCCAGTAAGAACACTTGAATAGCCATTATTTCAATCAATTGGTTCTGAAAGTTGTAAATGCACTAATAGCCGAGTTGAGTTATTTTCCTTCCTCCATTCTTGTGAATGAGAATGAGGTTGGACCGAGGGCTGGGAGGCGGGATTAAAGACAAAACTAGTGTCCTTGCTCTATGAGAGCGGAAGATCGGCAGAAAGTATTATCATTTGAATGAAATACTCTCAAGTGGAAGGCTTTTTGCTTCTTGCGCAGAATGAACGTGGCTCCGCCTACAATGCCGTAGCCGGTTCTTTTTATACATCCATGGTAGCCTCTAGCTGTTAGCCTCTAGCTAGAGATGAGTTACGGGCTACAGAGGTCTGGGAAGCTCACTTCTTTTTAACACCACACTTCCAGTTTTTGTTCATTTTCAAACTTGTAGTCGTCAGACCTAACCGAGTGACATCACTGGAGGATATTTATTAAAGTATCGAAGTATTCGATCTTCTAATCTGACTGAAGTACAAGCTGAGCTCTTAATTAAACGGCTTCTTTGTTGGTGTTCCTGGAAAACACGTTCAGATGGCCTGCAGACCAGGGCTAACACATCTGAGAAAGCTTCTTTCCTGGCTCATTTTATGCTCGGGGGTCACCGCTAAACCCATGGTAATCATCTGGGCACTGACCACACTCCCGTGACATTTAGTATTTCCATTTGAAGGGGGTCTGACTGTATTACTGTGGCTGCGGTGTCCCTGCAGGGTGTACCGTAAGTCAATAATTTTTGGTAAATGCTTGCCATTTTTCCCCCACTCTTCTCCTTGATGTGTTGGGTCACACAGCTGCATGCAGATCTGACTCATGGTAGGATTCTTCTTTACTGTACTGTGGAAATATTCAGATGATCAGCAACACATGACTGGGAATTAATCATTTGAAACCTGTGGGGTGAGCTTCTTGCCAGCTCATCTTAAAACGGCTGTGCTCCACGTCTCCTGCCACGTATGTTCTCTTGGTGTAGCTTTATTAAAATTATGCAAATTCACTCATTAAGGGGGTTTGTGCAAATTCATTAGGGATTGGATCACCTCCTTTTGGCGGTTAGTTTCTATTCATCTTAGACTTAGTCATCACCACTGATAGAGCATTTAGGCAACAGTTGATCACATGGGTGTACAACGTAGATATTGGGCCTATTTACTCCCACTTTCACATGTACAATAACTGCATTTCTACTCATTAACACATCTTCCTATGACATATTATGCATATTCACTAACTGCTTTTGTGGAAACATCTTGCTTTCATCAGATGGCTCTTACGTCATCTGTGATCACCTCTAAAGATACATGCAAGTGTGACAGACATCTCTAGTCCTATCTTAAGCTGAGTTCTCACCAAGCATTCTACTTCAGTTCAGTTTGTTTCACATTGGAACGGTTATTTTTGTTTTTCAAATAGCAAAAGTTATGGATGGTTCCAATAGTGCCATTCTAACCTGTCAATAGTGACCTCAATTCATAATTCCCATGACCCAGATTCTAAGAAAAATGACAGTGCGCAGAATTATTCTGCATACTACCCTGTACACGCTACTTACACCATGCCGTGCAATTGACAAATTGCAGAAGTGCCTCTGTTTGGTTGCTGTTGAAATGTTTCCCGTTAATGATGATGTCACTGCAGTTTCAGGGCGATCACCTGAGAATCCCGTCCACCCCGAGGGGGGTACTATCAGCAGTTGAAACATGGCACCGAGAAAAGGACCCGGTACCAAAAGTCATCGTTGCGGTGCTCTAACAATCTAAAAATTCGGATCACACAAATACCCAGCGGGAATCTCTTACAGAGAAACAAAAATCCCGATCAATTATGGGCCAGATTTAGCCTTCAAACCTTGGTCACTTCTGAAATTGTGACAGCACAACTAATACAAGCTGGTATTATGGTGTCAGTCTGGTTCCTGCCAGAAGAGGACTGAGTGGAGGAGACACGTGTGGAAACAGGCTCTTGTTTGACATAGAAATGGGTTTGTTGCAACAACACAGGTGTCATGTTTTTGTCATCACCAAAGTAATTGCTTGGATCTGGAAATGTGGTGACATTGCTAAAAATAAATCAGACTGGATAAGAAACAAAAATAATCCTATAAATAGTCATACAGTTTTAAAATAATTCTTCAGTTTAGCCAAATTTACTTGGAGGAGAAAACGAATGTGAATGGAACAATTGGTCAACAGGATCCATTGTAAACATCATCACAGTTTACAAACCTTTTCGTTTAACTTGGGGCTACAGCACATGGCACAGTTATACGCACACGTACTTTTCCTCTGCAAATCTGGCTAAACTGTGGGTTTGTTTACAACCTGTCCTCAGACTGCTAATGTTTCTTTACCTCACTGGATTTCACATGTCGACATGTTCCCACATCTCAGCAAGTGCTTTGAGTACACTATTACAGTAACTGGTAAAAAGTATAAAGTCACGTTAGCGTTGTTGTGTGGCTGTACTTGGGAACATCAGCATGCTAACATGCTCCCGATGACGATGCTGACATGCTGATGTTTAGCAGGTATAATGTTCACCATCTCGGTTTAGTGCACTAGCATGCTAACATTTGTTGATTAGCACTAAACACATTCATTCATTAATGAACATGTGTAGCCAATCTGTGTTGCAAATTTCAAACCATTCCTCAAGTCAACATCATGGTGGCATTGCTAGAGGGAAAGTCATTGGGAGTTAACCTCTGTTTTCCATCCTCTGGGCTCCATGAATATCTGCACCAAATTTCATGGCTAACCATCCAGTAGTTCTGGAGATATTTCAGTCTGGACGTCTGGAAGTGGTTTATCAACAGATTAACTTGCATGACTAAAAGTGGCCACAGCTTTGAAAATAAGACGTCAAGTTGTAATAAACTAGGACATTCTTTTTCAATCTTGTTCTCTAATCAGTTTGCTCTTGTCCTTTTTAAGCTACTTTCTGACAAACGCATTTGATTTCAGTCTAGCAACCTTAACAGTAGAAATGAGTTTCAGTCACACCCTCTCTCATCTGCTACCTGAGGATATCCAAATGTTTCTCTTCATAGAGAACAACAGGCTGGGTTCTGTTTGTTTTTTTCAGACATCTGAGTACAATAACCCAGACCAAAGCCCTGGATACACACCCATGTCATATTTATACTGGCTCTGACATGATATTAAAACTTATTTTCATTACACTGATGGTAAATACCCAGAAAGTTATGGCTTTGTACCTTCAGTACACTTTATAGCAGATGAGTTCAAACCTGCCGTGCTGTGCAATGTGCTCACAGCCAAATGTCAATGTACACTGCACCACATACTGCAGTACATAGTTGGATGCCTGCAGGGGAAAACCTTGTGAGACATTAATGATGCTTATCATTAATATCAGTCTCAACTCTGGTTTTAAATGGAAGGTCCTCACACTGCACCCCGTGTCTTCTGGGCCACAGGCTTCTCAGCTGCCGTGGCCTACATTTCTTGCTATTACAGATGTTTTGGCCAAATAAGCAGTAGCAACACGCAGGCCCTGAAATTGGTCTTAACCTTTTCTTCCCCTGGAAAAACATTCCTTCCTGGTGTCCATTGTCCACTTACTGTTTAGCTGCTCCACAAAAAGTGTGTAGTTTCTAGTACTTTTATTCGAGCGCTGCACTTAAAGCTGCATTAATTGATGTCTTTTTTGACAACTTGGGGGCAGTGAAATAAACTTTTAGTGTTTGTTAATTTTCTTATTTACCCATCTAGCAGATGTTGAGCACCATTAGCATTCCCTTTGAGTCAAGTAGCTTTCCACCTTGTTTTATCTGTGTTTTGGTTTCCACCTATTCCTGAGGGACGTTGCTGGTTCTTTATCTACTAATTAGTCCACTTTCTTCACCAGCTCGTTGCTAACTTTGTCTGCTGTTTATTGGCCGATATTAGCTTTTTGCAAATGTTGGTTTTGGTAAAAAAAAGTAATTCTGATACATAAATGCAAAGATATGTTTGAGGTTATTTAGAAACAGTGTTTTATTTACATAGTAGAGCCCTAGCAGATTTATTTGTGAACTGAAAAGTATTCAACATATCTTAGTTACAATCTGTAACAATTATTATTATGGTAAGAAAACAATATCAGCCATTATTGTTTAGAAAAATGTGAAACAAAAGAATGATAATGTTGCACTGTAACGGCTGGATGTGTAAATAAGCAAATTGTTAAACAATACTGCAGGTTTAAGTAAAATCATGAATGCAGAGCTTTTATGAATAATGTAGAGTTGTTACATTTTGGTTTTGATACTTTTATCCAAGGAAAAGATCACTGCTCTTTTGTCTGTGGCCAATTAGCTGCTCAAGAATGGTTGAGTCAATTGTGACTCATGAAGCCCCTCAGGTGGAACCATAAACAGGGAGACCTACATAAGACAAACTGACTTCCCATAACAAATGTTCCCATGCAATGTGGTTTCATGTACATCAGATCACTTCCGTTTGTCAAAGTTAATGGCAGCACATAATTAATGCTTAAGAAGGCCAAGGGAGTGTGCACGGGTTTGTCCGTGAGAACGAGACACTTTGAATTCTTCATGCTGCTCTTGACAGCTTCAAACCATGACTTGCACTTAAAACCAGTTGATGCTGACCCGTGTTGTATTTTGTGGGCAAAAGCGATGAGCCTCAATTGCAGATTTTGGATAGTTGTCACCCCGCAGAATAGCTCTCTAAACCACATTAGGGACATTGCAGTTTGGCCCTCGGATATTTCAACAGGCTTCTCTCACTGGGAATACTGAAGGCAAATCTTCTGCAGCTAGGGATTAATATTGTTTAAAACACACCAGCTGTATACATCACTGCAGTGTTTTATTGATGCTGTTTGTTTAATAGACACACAATGAAGTTTGTCCTGTAATTTATTGACTCCAATTTATGAAGGGATTTAAACTGTCAAGCAAGAAAGTGAGTTAGGGTCAAATGTTGTTTTGCTCCTGAGTTTGAATTTGCGGTACAGGCCTCTCTGTTTCCTCACCATTAGTCATTCTACTCTATTGACTCCCCAGTGTGAGAGTTAGGCTAATAAGTATTATCTTTATCATTATTATTAGCATTATTTAGTCTAATAAGTATGTTCTAGCCATGCTATTGATGCACCTCTACATGGAAATATCAATCACAGTTTGCAATGCCATTTAAATTCATATTTCTTTCTATCCTTCCCACCTCTATAACACTTCATGACACAACCCAAGTCCTAAACAGCATTTTTGGAAGTAATTCCCACAGAGTAAGCTAACATGCTAAAGATAAAATGTTAACATGCTAAAACACAGAGGACAACTAAGGATTACTGTTATTTACAGCTTAATCTGGCAATAGTTTTTTTACGCGATAAAAGTTCTCAAATAATCGATTAATTGTTTGGTCTGTAAAACATCAGGAAATTGTGAAAATTGTCCATCACAGTTTCCTAGAGCCCAAAGTGACGTCATTAAATAGCCTGTGTTGTCCAACCAACAGTCAAAAACTTCTGCGCATTCCAAATATGTTAACTTTCGTTCATTCGCTGCAAAAATAACAAGATGGCGATGGCAAAATTGCCGAACTCAAGGCTTCATAATGTCAGTCCACAAACCAATTGGTTAAAGCTCAGCTGAGCCGTGTAAAAAAAAAGAAAACGCTAAAACTTAAAATGTCCTAAAATGGACATTTCAGGAAAAACATTCATCTCTCACCACCTAACCACACTTGCATTTTTTTTGCATAACTCGTTCAAGTAGTTCAGTGCAAAAGGGCATATGCTCATCAGCAGGAAATAAAAACATGTTGCCCGTCTGTTAAAAACCACAATCGTCTACGACCGGTTGTGACATAATGAAGCAAACGAGTGTTAAACCGGGATCTTTTAAGCATTACCAAATGTTTCTATCCCCATTATGTGAGAACTGACAGAAAAAGGAAGAACAGAGTTCACTCCGGTGGATTTTTGCTCTTCCAGATGCCGTCATTAGACATGCAGAGGAGAATAAACACATCCTCATGTTCTAACCAAAGAATGTTAATACTCTCACCTGCCGCCGTACTGCTCTTTGATGGTGCCAGCATGAATCGGCTCTCTTGTTGGCAGGAGTTGTTACAGGCTGAGGCCCTGTACCCCGACTTTTGATAGGCCGTGTGTGTGTGTGTGTGTGTAGGTCATGTGCAGGCTACGCTGCTCAGATTACAGGTTGGTTCAATACACAGAGGAGTTGACTGTGGAGTTTAAAAGCTGACTGAAAAACCGGCCATTTCAGCAAGTCAGTCAATCACTCACTCACTTATCCATCGTCACTCGATTCAATCCTCCTTTCTTTTCCTTATCAGTGGCTACAGACTGAATGTAGAAGGCTGATTTCACCGGGTTCACTGCATCTTCAAATGTCTTCATGTCTTCATTCCTGTACAACAGCTGAGGAGGGTAAGAGAGCCGTCTGTATCTGTGGATTTGTAGTGTATGTTATGTAACGATGTGTTTGTCTGTATGTTTGTATTTAGTCTACGAGATGCTACGTCTCAAGGGGCTATCCTACAATGAATTCAAATAAATTCACATTCAGATTCAAATCAGTGATCACACTGAAACACTCTCGATACAGGCCTACACATCTCCCCCACAGCTCCTGTATAATCACAGTAGTCAAAATATAACCACTTATAGCGTCTTGCAGTGAGTCTAATACCAATATTTAACCTGAGGATGATTAGAGAGAAGCTTTCTTCGAGGCTGACAAACTGTCCGTCATTGCACACGAATATTTGCATGTAATGCACATCGCACATTCCTTCCCTTAAAACCGCCGTGACACATCGAGCTGCAGAGCTCAACCAGCTCTGGGGAGCCATATTTTCCCAGGCCCCCCCCCTCCCCCGATTCTGAAGCTCGAGTCAAAGCGAGCACACGTGGCGGTGCGAGAGCGGCGTTGATTTGCGCGGGCAACAAAACGCAGCTCTCTTGGCGTCGACAACAAAACGGCGGTGCGAGCAATTAGCCGACGCAGGCATCGGATCCATCCCGTCAGTGGGAAGCTATTCAAGTCTGAAATCTTTCGCGTTACGTCTCTTCGGTTTTTCTGCTGACCTCAACTTGGAGAGAGGAGAAAAAAACCCGTCTGGAAGCATCCGTTTTTAATCAGAGCTCCTGCCGGATTCACTCCGGGAGGAGAGAAGAAAGAGCAACGCAGGAATGAATTGCTTATTAAAAGACTTGCGTTGGCCTAGCAGCTGCTATTGATGATATAATAAACAGTTAATGCAAAATTAGATCAGATAACCCTGAGAGGAAAGCTAATTACCTTGTTTTTGAAATAACTATAATCTTCAGTAGTACATCTGGTCCTTGGTTCATGCCATCATATCGTTTTTGTGATATTTTGGGCTGCTGAGGTCCATATGCTGAATATGTTTAGTATTTCTTGTTGTTTGCATAACATATCTTGTCTAACTGTTTTATTCTGCAACACTTGTATCGGAGCTGATCACTGCAGGGAGAGAGGAAATGTTTATGCTTCTTTTACCCTTGCACTCTTTACTTTTGATGTTCTTTCCCTTGAATTTAATCTTAATACCGTGTTGAATCTGTGGGTAATTATTATGAGAGAATTTATTACATGCAAATATTCCATATTAAATGCCTTGATCATGTTTTTTTGCCACCGATGCGATTGTTGATGATTCATATCTGCCATTACAGATTGTTTTTTTTATTGTTCTGTTTTGTTCTGGCAGCTGGTGCACAAGGCTCCAGACTATTTCATTTTTCTCCACCATTCTGAAAAATTAATTAAACTGCACTGAAATCAATGTAAACAAGTCAAAAATTCTAAATGTTTACTTTGTTATTGCCGTCTGTAGTGGTTATTTGCATAAAAACACACAATTCA
The DNA here is from genome assembly GCF_050575085.1 of Anarhichas minor. Taxonomy (NCBI): domain Eukaryota; kingdom Metazoa; phylum Chordata; class Actinopteri; order Perciformes; family Anarhichadidae; genus Anarhichas; species Anarhichas minor. Next base: position 1,345,794 of record NW_027466477.1, read on the forward strand.
AAAGAATGAAATTATTGTTTATTCAAATATTGGCTTTCATTATAAAATATCTTGGCATTAGTATTTTCAATTATATATTATCAGCTGCCTAGAGATAGTGATAGGAAGTGAAACGGGTCATAATTCCCTCTCTAATATCTATTTTATGTGAATCTCCTTCATTCACGTCTCCTTTTTTCAAGTTTCTCACCCAAAAATTGATTTAACTCCATACATTTGAACACATCGTAACGTTATAATCTACCTTCCCCCAATGCTCATTTTTACTGAATAGAGCTTGAACGCATCGTAAAGTAGCTCAATGCAACCTCCAATGACATTAGCTCTTTGCTCCTTCATTTAGCCAAGGAGGCCTGTGCTGCCCACCGCCTGCTAACAGCTAACGCTAGCTAAGATCAGCTCCCCATCGCACATTTTACCAAATATTGGCCAATTACGACCGGCGGCCGAACGATCAGGGCATCCCTAATATAAGACGCAGTCACTCAAATGTACACGGTACAATATTCACGGAGGTTTTTGATTCGAACGTGGTTTCTCTCAATTTCCACATGCCTCAAATATTGAGATATTATTTTAAGAAACCGTGCTAATTGTACCCTCTTTGGGCTGTTATTACATTGACATTCAGCGTGACAGTCACAATTAACAGTTTTAGTCCTTGCTTATCACATATTAAACTGTCTAATTCCAGAATTAGAGATGACTTCATTCTTTTGAATGAAATGAAACTGACTCTCAAAACAATATCCTGTGATGGTCCACACTTTCTGGTTCAGTTTGTTGTCTTTGCAGAATGTTGATACCTCCACCCAGAGACAGCGAGCGGTGTAAAACCAAACACAAAGGTTTTTATTTGCACATATGATGTGAACCACATCTGATGTACATTACAGCATATTTTTCAAATGCTTCCTCTCTGCTTGTGATGTGCCAGAGTCTGGCCTCTCAGCACAAGAGAATTAGGAAGAACTCTGTGAGGAGGTTCTCAAGGTCTGTTTGGAGGGAGAGGGGGGGGGGCAGCCCAATGGCTTTGACTGTCTCCCACTAATGACTCTGATTGTTTTTGCATCGACTCAGTGTCAACCGCTCCAAAACCACATTATCAAGATGTTGTCTCTTTTCCAAACTCGGGCCTACTTAGGCGTCATGTACAACGCCAACAGGAGGGATGAGACCCATTTTACCTCAAACTCTTCTGTCGGCAGATAAAACTCTCGTGATGGATCGCCTCGTGGCACCAGAGGCTTCCAGAAAACATAGATAAATACTGCGGTACTCGGGCCGCCTCCTGGAACCCCACGACTCTTTGGCATCGGTGGAGATAAAGGGAATAAATTCAATCTGGAGCTCCTGCGAGTGAGCCAACAAATCAACCAGGATGCACAGGAACAGCCACAGATCCCCGATGATACTTTCATTATCAATGAATCTTCATCTGGTTTTTCCATTTCTGGCAGGCAAATATTACAATTACACATCGAGCAAGGAGAATATGATCTGTGCAATAGGTACATTACAGATTAACCTCTGTCTGTGTGTTAGCTGTGAATATGCAGGATTTTCTGCCCCATTATTAACATGGATTATTATGGTTTATGGGTTATTAGTAATATACGCCATAAAAACCAATCTGCAGAAAACAAACTATTCTAACTTTGGTCCGAATGCTCAGTATGTTCCAGTCATTTAAAAGCTCCACTTTAGGTAGCATGTTTATTTATGTAACATGCAGACAGTGAAGAGGTGGTAATACCGACCCCGACGCCGGGAAAAATGTTGCAGTTTTACGTTCCTGCATAAAACGGGGTTAAAACACTGCATTATTCACCGTTAAGTTAACGTTTATGTTTGGTTTCACACGGGACACGAACTGAGGTCTCCTGGGTGAATGTCATGTGTATATTTGACCAATCCGCCAACACTCCCGCCCACTCTTAGAGGACATTCTCGCTTCTCGTACTCATTATACCAACTTTCTGTAACTGTCGCTCGATATACTACATCACTTGCTCTCCGTTGTAAGACATCACTTGCTCTCCGTTGTAAAACATTACTTGCTCTGTCCAAATGCAAAAAACGTCCACATTCAACGTATCCGTGGTTTACAGAAACGTACAATGTTTTTCCTGGCGACTGGGCCGATTAAACTGCAGTAATGGAAGACATTGTACATATTTATGTAAAGTAAGAAGGAAAAAAATGGAGCTGCAGATGGTTGGAAGAAGCAGACGGTATGATCTGTTCTGCAATAATGTTCAGGTCTGTAGAGTGCCCAGTGAACAGCTTTCCATAGGAATGAATTGGGCGCAAAGCTTATCTTTCCCAACATGCTGCTCTGATTAAAGTGTAACTTTACCCCCAGGTCTGAGCCTAAGTCCACCCACTGCATCATTTAGAAAAATGCAAAAGAGTGGGCGAGAGGGCTAAGAGATAAAACCACACCCACCTCCGTATAACAAAAGTCTTGACGAATTGTACAGTAGCTATGAAAATAGTGACATGCGGCGATGAATTTGAAGACACAATAAAACCAACCAATAAGATAAGAACAAATACAATAATTAAATAGAAATTATTGCATAAATAATAAAATTAGTAAAAAGACGATATCACAAATAAGCCAGTCTGTAAAAATGGGTTGTAGCTTCTAACTTCTTTTTACATGAATTCAAGCCGACCACAGATGCAGTTCTTCAAGACGAAGGAGCCTTTAATCTTTCCTCAACCACCCTTTGACTCTACAGGGGGGGGGAAGTGTCCCTTTATCATGCTTTCAACACACTAACCCACTGCAGTGTCATTTCTTACACAACATAGAAACACTGTAATTTGTGTTCTCAAATGCCAGGCAGAGGAGAGACTGACCCTGAGTGTGGTAGCTGTTGGGACGTGGTGCTGCCGTCACTACACAGAGATTATGTAGGATCTGTGAGTTGTGAATGCCAGATTAAACAGGGGTCAAACGTGCACGGCAGAGGATAGCAGCCTGTCAAGTGTCCGCTTTGAAAAGCTGACCTCTCTGCTCCACCCTGTCCACACTGCATTATTCACCTGATATTTTGAGAATGGTCGATACTGAAGCGAGCCGCGACGCTCACACAGACTCTGATGCAGCTGTACAGCTGGAAGTGTTAGAATAGTGATGGCTAGACATGTGTGTGTGTGTGTGTGTGTGTGTGTGTGTGTGTGTGTACATGTGACACTATGTGTTTGTGTGTGCAGTGGATATGAAAACACCTGAACCGAAGCTGATGTAACAGATCAGTCCAGTAATTGACATGTGATATCTGTGCCTGACATAGATTTGGAGAAGGCAATTCAGCCAGATTTACTAGAGTACTCACGAAATTGTACTCTGCTGTAAATGTACTCCAGATAACTCGATAAATAAGAGTTTCCTGGAGTGCTTAAGGCCAGCAGTTAGTCTGTATTAATCGAACTCTGGTGCGGTTCGTTCTGGCAGTTGTGAACACAGTAATTGTACTCTTGTTCGGACCGGTTATAAAATAAAATGGCATTCCGAGACCGATTGCGAGAGGCGATATCGGACCGTTTCCAAGCGAACCCTAGGGTGGCACGATGGCATTTGTTGGGATGGACACAGGTACACGTCAGGTTGATATGAGGGGAAGATACCTCTTGACGCCTGGGCCGAAGAGAACACACAGAATATATACGAAATACAGTCAGCAAAAGTAGTGACGTTTATAAAGCCGTTCCAGATAAACTGGAGTGGAGTTAAACATTTTAATGTAGCATCTTGTATTAAAAATTGATAAATTTACACAGATAACCGCTCTGTTGGATTTTTTAAATATACTATATATTTTAATATACTTAGCTTGTGCACAAATCAAGTGTGTTCACATACAGACAGTGTATCAGATATATTAGTGGTGAAATGGTCAGCTCCCAGTCAAAAAAGTCAATGATAATGGCTGCCTCTAACAAATTCATGTTGCGTTAATTACATTTCTGCTGTAGTAGCACAATAACCATTAAGTCACATTAAGTGTCACTGATAGAGGAATGATCCATAATGAGAGATAATGTTTGTTATGCTCCCATCTGTCTCATCTTTGTTTCTATTCCGGCATCATTTTAGGGAGAATATTTGTTGTAAATCACACTATTATGCAGATTCAATTATTTGTTCCTAAACAACACACACGTGCAGTTGAAGTTGTGTCTTCTGATGAAGCTGCTCAGTGACCAACAGTTCAAACTGTGTGTGTGATTGTGTGTGCATGTCGGTGACGACTTTTGCAAATAAAGTTCCTTTTTAATTTATTTTTTTCCAATTTTTTGGTTGACAGTGTTTGTAACAAGTTGCTGCCCACAACTTACAGTAAATGTATTTCATCTTGCAATAACACAAAACTAAAATGTCATTATTTCAGTTTTTGTAATTCTATCAAAGTTATTAATATTTCATTTGCACAAACGAGACACATGTCACACAGGTGACTGTTTTGATCCGGTGCGCTAGAAATGTGACTCCGGGGGTTCAACCCTGTCAAAGCTGAAGCTGTGATTAATGGACGAACCCTTTCAACGGTTCCTTCTCACAGCCCATGTGGCACTCGCCTCATAACATTCAGCTTAATCTACGGGCTCTGACCCGCTCCCGGAGTTCAGAGGTCAACTACAGCATGAAATATGGCCGGACCTCGTGAGAAGCAAAGCGCCTTGCGTCTCGTTTTACCTCGGTTTGAAAGCAAAACACACACGAGGGCGGGCCGCTTGTCGGACGTGCGTACTGTAAATTAGAGTGCGTTTGCCGCCATCGTGACGCAGCAGTAGAAGGTCTTCTCTGATGACTCTCAGCCGCCGCCGTCAGGGCTTCACAGGCAGACTGACAGATATCTTATTGGCATGTTATTCATACGGCCTCGCAAAACATTATGGGGCTTCGATTTAAGCGGTTATTTAAGAAAACAAAGTCCATGGCAGAGGGCAAGCGGAGGGAGGAACACCAATGAGGATGTGAGCGTATTTGAAAGAGATGAAACCCGGGGCCGAGGCCCCTCTGGTCTGAGGAGCTCTGGTGATCAGATCAGAGCCGCAGACAAAAGGACAGGAACATCTTTTAAAGCGTGTTTTATTGAAAGTCGTAAAAAGTGGTCGAGATGAATTGCGCCACCGGGGAATCGGCTTGGAAGATTCGGGTATAAATCTCAGCCCCTCCCCTCGAGGTAAACAAACGCCTGTGGCTCTCTATCTGCTGAGGAAACAGTGCAGACTCTCTCTTAATATGATGTGTAACTTTGACTTTCTCTTCGTAATGGCAGCAATCTAGATGTATTATGGCTTCTTTAATGTGCAGCATGCTGTATATGTTTTGCCATGCTTCAGGACGGTGACCGCAGATTCCTGCAGTGTCGTTTGGCTCTCGGGCGCTGTGAACCTACACGCAGGAGGCAGTGCCATGATGAAAGCCAGACGGGACGTCCCGCCTTATCTCTCCCTGGGTGTTTCCACTCCAAACATCGCCCCCAGTGTGTAAAAGAGAGATGCAAAAACACTGCTCCTGCGACATTTTCCTCTTCCTCCTCTCTTTCCTTCCTTTGGGCTCCTTTTTGTTTTTGACCAGGATGTGACTCAAATGTGTTCAGCTAAAAACAGGCCGGTCTGGCCAACAGGTGACAAAGGCAGGCCGTTTTTATCACACCTAAGTGGCCAAGCTGTAGTTTTCTTCCATCTCCGCTTCCAAAAAGAAATGCCTAACTATTTTTTATGACTTTATCTTCCTTCAACAAACACATATTTAGTGTTGGAGCTCAGTTTTCATGCGGCTCAATGATCAGATACCAGTGTGTGCTGCTGCCATCTAGTGTCAGCCGTGGCGTTTACCTGCCAAAGCCTCCAACATACAGACATGTGAGCTCCTCTCTAGAGTTGTGATGAACAGAAAGTAAAGCTCAGTCAGAGTTGAAAAGTGGAAACCAAACATCAACATGAGCTCCCCGTCCCTTTCCTCCAGATCTTTATGTTCCCACAGCATCAACACATCCTGGGGAAGTTCGTAGCTTTAGTGAGGTTGACATATTCAAATATTTGAACTCTTACAAACATTTCCACTATGGTGGGTGACCACAGCAGTGAGGATTACCGAGGCCCCGATCTGTCCATATGGTGCAGCCCATAGCGCAGTTTAGTCCCCGTGAGCACCACATATTGGATCTTGTGTAAGTATGTGTCAGGATTTGGCTTTTTTTGGGGGGGGGGGCTATGTCCTGAGCTGTAATGCAGTTGTATATTGACAGTTGAATTACGTTGTGCTCTGATTCTTTTTTGGCTTCCACGCCATAATGGGATCAAGGCCTGCCGTGATTGAAAGCTTTCTGCGTGTTGTTGCACCGAAGCCACGCAGCTCAGCAGTAGCATCGTGATAAAACAATCACAAGTAGCTTCTCTGCTCCATCGCCGGGTACTTCTAACGTTAAGTCGCTGCACGGCGACCACTCCGCACGTCGTTGCCTCCCGGGAGTGATGTATCCTTTCACAGCGTCTTATGGGAACAGACGCAGATGTGTGGAAATGTGAATTGCAGCCACCGACTAAAAATAACCCAAAACTAACACAACGGGAGCTCCAACACGTGTGTGTGTGTGTGTGGTAGCAATGCTAGAGTGGGCTGGACTTTTCCATGTGTGGTTATGACTTCTTGAAAGACTTCATCAATGTCAGCTTAGCAGATCCCCCCCCCCCCCCCCCCCCCCCCCCCCCACACACACACACACACACACACACACTTTTCATTTCTTCAACCGGGAGCCAAGAAAACGTCTTGAAAATTCCCGGAAAGTACAATTCCCATATCTGCAATTTCTGACTTACCTTATCCTAAATCATTCAACATGATACAACCTCTCCTTTTGTCTAATGCTCATAATTGCTCACCTAAAGTACAAATAAATTACCCCCCCCCCCCCGGGGCTTGGACCGGGACTATCGAGGACATGCAGTCCGGCAAACTTGGACAGAGGAGGCTGAAAATCCTGACTCTGCATGTATTTGTTTGCAGACCGAAATGAGCTGCTTATCACGAGCGGTGTCGGCTCTCACTGTTACCTGGCATGCGGAGATGTGAACTACGTCAGTTTGAAATGACATTAAAGCTGGCAGATCGAATAGAGCCACTGCCTGCTCTGATGCCTTTAATGAACGTTGAGTGTTTGCTCTGCGTTAATGGCGTCATAATTTGCCCTTTAATTCAACCACAGTGAAGCAAAACCTAGTGATCCATCAAAGAACATGTCACAGACCTGTTTGTGCCCCTTGAGTGTAAAGTAGTTGTTTTATTGCATAGTTAGGCCACAAATATTCATATTCAGACTGCCATAGTTCAGAGCCCTGAACTACTTCTATTCTTCATGACTCTATTCTTGTCCAAGACACACAAGGAGGCCACGGAGACTCGTGCTTATATATATTCCTTGGCACCGGTCCTCCTCCAAGCCCGACGTCAGGCAAATTTATATACGACGCACCGTTTGCAACGCCACAAGCGTCTGCACAGAGATGAGGATAAGCAATTAAAAGCCGCTGCTCGGGTCCCACGGGAGCGTGGCGCCGAGGTACCCGAGCGAGCAGAGAAGTTACTGCCCGAGGTCAGAGGTCAGGGTCGCACAGGGGTGCTATTTGGAATCGAAGGTAGAGAGTCAGCCACCGCGGGAATAATGACGCCTCTCTCGGGAGCTCAACGGTTTCAGACAGAGAGACAGGGGCCATAATTTCCAAAAGAAGTGATGGAAATAAATATTGGGATATTTCTTTACAGAGTGTGAAGCAGTGCCAGTGTATGTTGTTAAGTTCAGGTAATTACTACCTCCCAGCCTCCTGCTGTTTCCACCAACGGTACCTGCACATTTATCACTTACCAGCAGCAGCTGGCCACCGCCGGAGTCTGGTTCGGATGCAGAGCAGCAGAGTTCAGGGACGAGCAGATGTGACTGATTACTGAAACACTATTTATCTCTTTGTGCGGATTGGCGATGCAGCATAATCACATGCAGAGTTATGGGGACCAATAATGATTAGAAGTAAACCTACTTGATCACAGTTTACCCACAGTTGTAATTGTTTGACTTTATTGGCTGATAACTCTGAAACTTCCATATACAATAATTAGCATCAACTAAATGCTGCCAGCATCACATTTTTCAATATAAAAAGGACGTTTTTATAACTGCCAGCTTTTAAATTACTGCCAAGGCAAAATAGTCACAGTGAACAAAACTTTGACTGAACTTATTTCCTTTTTTTTCCAACAATATCTTCTCCCCTAGAAGAAAAAGTATTAAATGGATAGTTGGAGTTATTTAAAGTGGGGTTGTATGAGGTACTAGTCAGTGTATTACCTTCAGTAGATGGCGGTCAGCGTGCTCCCAGTTTGGAGAAGGTTTTGTGTCAAAGTCTGGTGAATCCCACCACTCTGCTCGGCAAGAACCGTCCTGCGTAGCTGGTTGAGGCAGAGACGATTGACCTGGAGTAGTCGGGGTTAGGATAGCCCATTGGTCAGGGCAAAGGACCCGAACTAACCGGGTTACCAGCAGTAGCACAGTAGCCTGGACGTCTGGCGTATCCCAGAGCTTGATTGCTGCACAGGGTGGGTCTTGCCAAGAATGCCATGACTTAAGAAACATTTGACCCCAACCTCATTACTTAGCTTCGCCATTTGCGACTGATGCTCCAGCAATTAAGTCCCAAGACGACTAAACGAGTCAAATTAAAAGAAAAGCCCTTAGCTGTATGTCTTGAGTTCAGTGGAGGTGTAATGACTGACCACTATCTTTATAAGGAAAGTGTTTGAGATCATAGAAGGCCACTTAAGTCCCTGATATAGCTACCGCAGTCCAAAACAGACACATTGGACTTCTATGCAAGCGGCAGGTTGCACTCATGCACACTTAAAATCTAACTTGCAACGACTCAACACCTTTACTTGTAGGTTGTTTACAGTCTGGAAATGAGCAGTCGTCTAAATCAACTTTAGGAAGACTTTTATATAGACATGGAAAGTAAAACTTTGCCTTTGCAGAGGTCACATTTAGCAACTGCTTGAATTTGTTGGTGTATCTGCACGTCTCTAGTTTAGACAGTTCATGAACTTCTTTTCTTTGCTTGTTTACTGCATTGTTTGGCTCCTGTTAAGTGTATAAAAAGAGGGTCCTTACAATATACATGTACTTGATTTGATCACCTCATTTCTCCGTCTTTGAACGCATTCCCCCTTCGTTTTATGTTCCACCACATCCCCCGATAATAAAAAAAAAAAAAGTCATATTACATTTTCTTTGTGGTCTCGGGCCACAAACCTTAACCTCCCAATCACGGAAACCTGCTCATCTGACCTCATAGTGTGGTAACGCAATAACACAAAGCATTCTAATCCGCCTCTATACGCATCGCCGGAGCACCTGTTAAGAGACAAAAGTTGCGTGTAAAAGCGTGGATCACGTTCAAAAGCGGCCTCATCAAGAGCACAGGTGCGATGGTTTATTACCTGCAATGATACTTGGCGATGAAGCCAGTCATCACATTTGATGAAAATAAATTTTTTGGGGGGGAAAATCGAACCTTTTTTTATTGAATCGCGCCGTGGTGTTTTTGGCAGACTCCACATATGGCTCACAGAACCACATCACACGACTTTAACATAGGTGTTACCACATTACATGGCAGCGCTACAGACGAGAGCGATCGTGAGCCAAAAGAAACAGTCGCGGTTTGATTTATTCAGAGGTGATATATTCTTCAAGCCGACGGCTCATACAGTAACTCAACATGCCCTGCTTGCTGTGCCAGAGGGTTGCTCATAGAACAGTCACAACAAATAATTATAAACATGATTTTATCCTGGATTGGTTAGTTGTCTGGACCTTCCCTTCCATGTTTACAGATTGATTGCAACATTCATTTACCAGCGTTGCACTTAATGCGCTGAACGCCAAATTGTGCACGCAAAAGTTATTGATACTTAAGTTTGCAGTTTACTTTATGTTTCCTGTTTATTGCCTATATGGCAGTAAAGGCAATGGAAATTGTGATTGCTAAACCTGATGAACTGAACATTTCAAACTGAATGAATGTTTTCTTTGTAGGACAGGTGGTGCTTTTCTCACCTGTACTGATGTTACTGGATTCTTTATTTACAGTTAAATGTGTCGCACCAACAGTCTTTAGAAAACCATCTTTCTGGCTCATTCTGCGTTTAAAATCCCAGTTGGGTTGCATGTAAATGAACCAGACCATATCAGAGATGTGCTGGCATGGTTGTGGTGAGGATGGATTCGCAGATCATGGCGCGAAGAGGATCCGGAACGATTTCCTGTCGTCATCGAGGCTGCGTTCAAGTACCGTGGGCCCCCGGGGCGACGACTTTTTTCACAGGCCTCCCACGAGCAACATCACACCTCAATTCATGCCTCGTCCAACCTGCACAAACACGCTTAGTGTATTCATTATGTTTTATCGTACATACTGTGTGTACTGTAGACTTTAGATGTTTTTATATGTTATATTTGGTTGTGCATGTCATATTTTGATGCTTATTTGTTGCAAAACCCAGTTAGAAAACTGTGAACAGAGCAAACCTACAGCACCAGCTGCTCAGGTCAGATGAGCAGACAAAATGCAATAAGTGTTCCATTTCATTTCAGTTTGTGTGAGTTTGACAGTAGACGTCTTTTTGCTCCCGATGACTCGGTAATTAACAGCATGACCAGACGGTGAGTGTGGACCTGTTGCTTCCAGTCTGCTGATGATAAATGGATTTGGCTGAAACGTAGCAGACGGATCGCTTGATGAGCTTTTGGTGCTGATCCGGATGTGATCAGCAATTATCGTCTTTCTTTTGTGTTTGTTTGTTTTGGACTTAACTGCGGTGACTGCGCTTATGTGCTGATGGGAAAGTCAGGCGTCCGGGCCGTTCCAAGTCGTTGGCTGAACTAAAAACTGCACTCGCATGCTGGTTTCTTTTTTTATTTGTCAGAAAATCAAACCCCAGAGGACAAACAATAAACAAACAAACTTTTATGGGAGAAGCGCTTTGGAGAAGCGTTCAGTGTTGATGGAATTTTGCCTTCCTTCCAGCTTCCCTGCTTCACATTCGTACAGACATTATACACATTAACACCTGGGTAACATGTAAAACCACAGATTTCTACTGCTAGAGACTGGAGGAATACGTTTTAAGCTCATGTCATTGCTGAAAAAGTCCAAATTCACCAGCACCTTTCAGAAATCAATCAGAAGCTGACTTTAACCTTGTGTAACTGCTGCTTGTGTATAAATTAAAACTGCATAAATGGTCCTCAAACACACACACAGTGTTCTGCATTTGCACATGTTTACGTCTCCTGGTGGAGGCCTTTTGTGCCAAGTTATTGTTCGAGCAGGTAAAAACAACAGGCCAGCAGTCAATAGCAGGAAGCCGAGGCCCGGCCGGCCCTCGCAGCACAACGCCAGCTTTTCAACGGCGGAAGAGATGTTAAGCACATAAAGGCACAGAGTTATATTTCAGCACAATATTTGTCGAGTCAAGTTGGCCAGACGAACGCTTCATCCCCTTCATCACGAAGCCAAGAGCGACGCAGCCTTCCAAGAACTCATGAGATAAACATTAACGGTTATTAACGAGGGGATGCTCCGTTTCTCACACTCACAGCCAGCGGTGATGCGTTCATGGTTGTCTCAGTATCTAAATAGATGATTCTAGCAGAAACAAAAGAACACAACAGGTGGTTTGGTTTGAGGTATGAACCTTCAACTGCATGAACTCGGCTTTTTTCAATCTTTTTATAATCTTTTCTGGAAGATCGGTGTTCTGATAATGTCTCAATCAAAATAAGTTATTTTGATATAAATGTGGTGATAGTCGTATCTATCTTAGCCCTTTTCAGTTACGAGGCTCTGCTTCAACTTCTCATTTGATTCATCAGAAACATGTTATCGGATATTAAATTTGAAATAATGAGACGGTGAAGGGCTCGAAAAGACTTTCTGGTTCCCCTCGACAATATTATGCAGAAGAGGGTCAGAAGATTTAGTCTCAGTGAACAATCAAAAGTGAAGCATCGCTAAAAGAGAAATAAATAGAAACCCTGCGAGACTGTAAAATGATTTGATTTTACAGTCTTTATTTTCACTGTTTCATTAATTATGGACATGATGTTTAATAGTAGCGATGCTTGTGTCTTTTGGATATATTCACCCACTGTGTTTTGATATATCAGTTTTGTGTCCAGTTTTGTGCTCTTTCTCATATTGGCCATTTGCTTGATGTAATGTTTGTTTTTTCAGTCTTAAAAAACCTTTAAGGAAGCTATAATTCAGTGTGCATTGAGATGATATCATCCAGTTCAATATTATCTCATCTTTTGCAGCCCTGCGAATGTCCTTCGTTGAAGTTTCCTGGTGGATTTATATCTAGCGTCTCGGTCTGGAAACCACTTCCTGTTTGTCACACCGATAGTTTCTCTCTGTTTTCTGACTCCACAATGACACCGGCCCGGGAGGAAGCCGTTAACGAGAAATTGAAGAGAGTGCTGTGTTATGAGCTCCGTGTTCGCCATCTCGTTAATTGTCCCTTCATCAGGTCGGGGAGGCGATGATTACACGAAGCGCTGTAAATGTGAGTGGGACTCTCAGCACTTCGGCGGGCTTCAGGGGGCCCCGCCCCGACTCCCGGAAGACTTTGCGTTGGTGTTTTGGCTACGAGGCCTGATTGAAACCGCCCGATCGTTCCAACTTCACATTGTTTGTGTGCTTGTGCTGCTACGTGTTTAGGCTGAGGTGAGACATTTCTTTATTTTCCTTCAGGCCTCGCTGCTGTAGTGCCGAATACCTTCATGGCTCTTTAAAATCCGACGGGTGTCAATGAAACGTGTGCAGTCCGAGGCAGCAGGTCTCTCTCTCTCTCGATGCATTCTTTATTCGGGCGTCGGCGTCTCACGCTGAGCGGATAGGAAAACTCCACTAAAATCCGATCTAATCTTAACTTTTCATACAAGAAATCCATATCTTCGCTCCCACACGCGGATCGACCGTGAGGCACCAGGTGCCGTAGCGTTCTAACAGGCGTGAAATGAGTCCTTTGCGGGCCGAGGTTTTTTTCAATAGTCTTGATGGCTTGAAGGAAATACGCCACATGATTCTACTACTATTTCATCCTGATCGCTACCACAAGCGCTAATTAAATGGTTATCTGAGTGCCCCGTTTCATTTTAATTCCATCATTTCCATTTGATTTGGAACACATGGCCGAGGTATTTTCTTCTTCTTTTTTCCACCAGTGTAAGAAAAAAGTAGAAGGAAAAAGGGGGGAGCAGCAGCACGACTTCTCTGTAGCTCAGTGTATAAAAAAAAAAGTCAGTATTTACACCTGCTAATTGACCAAAAGTGTATTTTCTTTGGGGAAGTGTGTCTGTCCAGGTGTCATCAAACACAAGCTGTTAACACGTTAGACGTTCATGAGATAGAGTGATAGATGTACCTGACAGGAAGTAGCTGAGTTAATGACATCGAGCTGCTGCTGCTCGTATCGTAACGTCTTTGAAACTCCTGCAGGTTTTCAACAAAGAAAAACCCCCCAAAAAAAGACCTGAACCAAATTGACAAATCACCTTTTCATTGACCTCGTCTTGGTGAATCCAGTGTTGTGCAACTCTCCTGTGGTAAACTCTGCACGTGAGCACAGGTCAACACCAAACTCATCCCTCTCAGTCGGCCTCACTCCATAAATCCTTCAGTTTTGTGGTGTTGTTTTGCGAACGCAATAATATGTTGAGAGAGAGAACAGTGCCAAGTGGTTTACGGCCAGATGGTGACAGGTGACAGTGAAATATGGAGGGAAATATTTCCTTTTGTTATTTTCTAGAAGGCCGATGTGGAAAACAACAATAAATTAGATATGTTAATTATAGCTTCTGTAGTTGGAGCAAGTAAATATTTAATGAATGTGTCATTTGGAAATCACATAAACAAATTGTGTTAAATACATAAATAATCAAACATTTGTGAAATGTCATTGTTACAAATCTATTCATCATTATTAAATATGATTTAATCAGTTTTATTGGAGCTAATTTATAACAACTCATTTTGAACCTGACGGTGAAAACAAAAAAACATGAAGGAATGCGCTGTACACATTAAGATAATGATAACACAACACAATCAATAAATGAACAGCAGTAGAGAAGGAAACATGCCATCAGACACTATCAATTAAAAGCAGAAGGTCCAATAATCAGAATATAAATACAATATGATAATAGTTCAATGTAATAATTTAAATGGTAAAATGATAAAACCCTAAATTATGTTGTTTGTACTATATTGTTTTATTGGGCATCAACCTTGCATTCATGCATATATCTTTTGTGGACTAGACTACTGTAACTTTGCTCATTAACGATTAGACACAAAATGCGACGGCTTGAGTGTCGTGTTCGTCAGCTAGCAGCAAATCTCATTTTACAAAAAGGTGTTTTTTTTATTCTCTCCTTGCTTTGTTTTCAGGGCCAGTAAAAATATACAAAAATATACATGGGGGGAAATTATTAAGTTGGACACAAAATTTCCCAACAGCCTCAGCTCTAGCTTCTTATTAACAGAGTGCTGCAGGAATGAGTCAGGGTTTTAGCACCTTTGAGTCCCCTTGTCTTGAAGTCAATGTGTTGTTTGAATGTCTTTTCAGGTTAGATGTCTAAAATATAAGATCAGTTTTTAAAACAAGCTGAAGAGATTTTAACATTTTGTCCTACAATACAGAATATGTCAACAAATACCCCTCTGATTAAGACGCCTTTAAGTGTCTGTTGCAAACGAGCGTCTAAATGAGACGACTAAACGTCCTCACTAGAACACTCGTCCTCCTTTAGCTTAGTGGTGATGACGTCATGTGACCGTGGTGGAGTTTCTTTATTGCCTAACGTTAGCTTTTTACTTCTGCTAATTGTATTCACGCTTCAAAAATCATAAAAGTTGTGTAAACGTTTGTTTGCCACAGAATATATCCCATTGCTAGCTTCCTGTTGGTATGCAATAATACATCATCCCTGCAGCACTTTATTAGTGCAAATCACCAAACGTTAGCATGTTCTAAACTAAAACTGTGCTTAGCCTCAGCATGTTAGCGTTTGTTAGTGTGTTAGCATGCTGATGTAAGCATTTAGCACCACTGCATTAAGCATTAAGCATTAAGCAGACATCTAATATCCCAAGAAGTTCATCAATCAAAGATGTTGAAAACCTGAGAAAGTCCACCACCGTCCAAATCAAACAGGGCCGAGGAATCTCCCTCAAACGGTTCATCCAGAGAGTAACTGGAAGCCAAGGTGTTGTGATCATGTGTGTGTGTCTGCAAACCGTTCAACACTTCAACACTAAAGCCGTCTAGTGAACAGAAAGAGGTGGAAAACACTGCAGATGTGTCATAAAGCCTCCAGTCTTCAAGTGAGGAATCGTGAAACGTCTGCTGACAAATCCGACATGTTGTTTATGTTCATGTTTACCGTAGCGGGAATATTCCAGCTCATTATCGTAAGATGAGACGCTCTCCTTCTGCTCACCCACTGATGCTCTCATGCAAAGTCGCATAAGCGACGTTTTGTTACAAACGATTGGTTTTTATACTTCCTGGCTTGCAGGGAGAGAGTGGGTAAGAACAAAGACACTCGGGGGACTCCCCTTCCCACTAACATGCCAAATTCAAATCAGAATCACCCTGATAATTACCTTTTATATGACCTTGCAATCATTTAAAATGACAGTGATGGATTGCTACTCAATAAACAATATCACACAACCACAAAAGACTTTGTTTGGATAAAGAGAAGAAATCCTCACCAGTAGCTGTTCAAGAATACGCTCTCATGCATCTCTATTCCCACGAGCTTTAATACTGCAGACGAGACTTTGTAAAACGGATCGGATTTCTGAAAGATTAATAGTGTAGTAATGATGCGCTGTCAAGACCAATCCTAATGGAGGATATTTTCACTTACATGATTTATCGTTCAATTCCCCCTGCAATACATTTCCACTGGTGTCATCCAGCGGAGATATTAATAATCAGTTCTGTACATGACGGATGCCAAATTGCATTAATGATGAAGATTTTTCTGATTTAAACACAACATGCAGTAAGATATCACCTTTGGCTTTGACATGTAACTTAGCAAAGTTACTCAGTTGCTGCAGAACTTTCCCTCTTTTTGTAAAGTACCCAACACGTATATTTTATCTTCTGCTTATCCGGGGTCATGTCACAGGGGCAGCAACGTTTCCCAGTTTGTTCTGGGTAACCCCGAGGTGTTCCCTCACGAGATATATAATCCCTCCAGCGTGGAGCCTCTTACCAGTTAGACAAAACGTCTAAAGGGAGGCGTCCATGAGGCATCCTGATCAGATGCCCGAACCACCTCGGCTGGCCCCTTGAACTCAAAGGAGTAGCTGCTCTGCTCTCCATATATTTCTTAATGCCATTATTTTGGTTATACCAAACATTGAGCACATTCTTCATTGGATAAGAGGACGCTGTGGGGATTTTCTAACCGGCCACCATCGACCCAACAACAGACGATTGCACATGTGTGTGCAGGTTCTACACACTGTTTTTTCCCCACCAAGCAACGCCTCTCACTTGGAGGAAGGTCATTAAATTAGCAAAGTAATCGCCCAACAAAACCCAACAGGTGATGAACTCCGACATAGATATTTGTCTACTCCCCCAACCTTAAAGTCTGATTATGTTTGTCGACAAAATTTCAACAAAATCAAATACATTCTGCAGTGAAATACATGAATCATGTCTGTAATAATCATCTGCTTATAGAGATCAATTTGACAAACTGTTTTTGTTTTATTTCTCATGCAGATTACCATCAAATTGACATTTGTATATCAATTACATGAAAACAAAGTAGGAAATGCTAACATCAACATGCTGATGTGTAATATTCACCGTCTTAATTTAGCCTTTTAGCGTGTTGCCACCTCTGTCATCTTGAGGGCGGACATGAATGTTTGAACCAAAGTTCATGACAATCCATCCAATAGTTGTTGAGATAGTTCCCTGAAAATGGTGATCGTCAACCTGTCGGTGGCGCTACAGGAAAAGTCAGGTGATCAGCAAAGTCATGAGGATTCATCCTCTGGGCACCATGAATGTCCGTCCATCAAGTCAAAATGCAGGTTGTTCTCCAACAGCGTGCGTAGCTATGCCCACCAAAATGAATGCGCTGTAATTTGTAGTTATCCCAAAAAATCTATTTGTATGTAATCCACATAATCGTGAACCGAGACGTATGAAGACCGCTAAAACCCACAAAGGGTGGGTGAGAGGGGAGGTGGATCGGTCCAACAAACACAGACCCAAGAGACCTCTGTTCCTGTGAAACTAGAATTTAACGTTGATTTATTCGTCACGTAACTTTCGTACTTAAGTAATTCATCTTCTGTAGTTATTTTAACCCAAACAACGATCTTCTCCTCAACCTAACTAGTTGTGTTGCCTAAACCCAAATAAGTTGTTTCCTGAGAAGACGGAAGTTTATTGTGAAAAGACCGTATGCATGTAACGAGCGGAAATTGACACGTGTTGCTGGACATTCGTACACACGAAAAATTTGACATGAGACATTTTTAATGAGATATCACAAGAACCGTTGTGTGAGGATGCGTTGCAATATGAAACTCTTTCCAATCACTGATGATACTGTTAATCTTCGAGGCTGCAACAATCAACAATCAGTGTCATCCACGAGTCCATCACTTCCTAGATTTAGAGAATAGTTTGTGAATGCACGACGGTTTATTCAAACGGGTGTCCTTAACTGCGTAATTTTAAGGAGCAAACTGTTGAAAGATTAAAAACCCAGAGGCCACACACATGGAGTCTCATCGCTCTCGTCATCACAGTGAATTTATTGCAGCTCCTCGGAGCGTCAGGTATCCGTGATGTCCCCACCTCTACTGCAGCTCATCAGTAGAACTCTAAAGATGTCAGTGCTTGGCTCTTGGCTGACTTTAAGTGGAGCATTAGGGTGTGAACAGCTCATATTTTTAAATCTTTGCAAATTGGAAACACTGAGCTTTTTTGCACTCTGTAACCTCAGCTGCACATAATTTCCATCCAAATTCACCGCTCGTGTTGGGAAAGATTCCACGGTGAGGAAATCAATTAAGCGTGGGAAGAATGGGAGAAAGCTGTCCACTGATGAGTGTGTGAGCACTGCAGGACTTTCAGTTGGTGTCTTATTTCTGCTGTTTGATTGTCTGTGTGGATTAATCAGATTATTTATGCCTTTATTAGAAATGTGACATTCCCTGCAATTATAAATAAATAAAACTAATTGCTGGTGTCATGTGTAGTTTCATATGACGAGGGCTGAATCCAAAAAGCTACGCCTCTCTGTGAGGAATATAAACATGCTTTGTCCTGAAAGGAGGACAAAGTTCTTGCACTACAAGTTTGTATTTAAACAATGTATTAACAATCATGAATTTTGGCGTCTTTAGTTCAATTTAAAAAGTGTAAAATCTGTTTTGAAAATTGATTTGAAGCGGTTCCAGTATTAATGCTGACATGCATAACATTACGTAAAGGAGTAGTTACTTCATTTCAGGGAAATGACAATGAGACGACTCATCCAATGAGATTCCTCCTAATAATGGAGTTAATGTTTCAAAAGGTTCACAGTTCTGGAAGGTAATAGTACTGCAGGGGTGACGTTCTTTGGCAATAAAATGGGATTATTCCTTTGGATTTATGTCAGAAAATGTGGCTAACAAACAATTATGATACTTACACGTTTTATTCACCAAGATAATCTTCACATGAACACCAATTTTATCATTTGGAAGAGTAAAAATCTAATGTGAGGCTATGAAGGACTCACACCACGGTCACATGACTTCACGTCTCCACCACTAAGCTAAAGGAGGACGAGTGTTCTAGTGACGACGTTTAGTCGTCTCATTTACACTCTTGTGTGCTGTTTATAAAACGCGTGAAAACTTTTAAATTCACCAAAGCGGTATTTACTGACGTGTTTAATGTCGTAGAACAAAACGTTAAAATCTCTTCAGCCTTTGTTGACACTTTATTTCAGGCATCTAACCAAAGACTTTGAGACGAGGGAACAGGAAGTGTGAATAATAAAACAGTGACTCATTTCCTGGTTTTAGGACTCATTCCTGCAGCACGTATTGATAAGACGTGACCAGCCATACAGCCGTGATTGAGCCAGTGATTGTAAAGCATCTTGCAAACTGTTTAAACCAACGCTGTGCTTAATTTAATCAATATTTTATAATAAGATTTTGCATTTCAGTATGATATTCACATACAGTAGTTAATTAGACATATTTAACTCTGTTGTATCTAATTATTACTACGTTTTGTTTGATCCACTATGGGGTTGTATCTCTTTTTGATCTTTTTATATTAAGATTTTAAAGCTGCTATCTGGCAGATTTGAAGATTTCACACTTTGCTGCCCCCCAGTGGAGGTTTCAAATAAGACACTTCCACACAGATCCGACATGGAGACGCTCACACGAATGAATCATTTTATTATCAACCACACCAGAATGAAATAAACGGTGCAACTCTACACATCCACGAGAGTTCTTTAGTGTAAAATAATTTTTCATTTCCTGTGAGAAGAAACCTGAGATGTAACTTTTGGATGATTTAGCGTCCGCTCTGCTGTCTGGAAAACCTCCGGCTACATTTTGCCTCATAAACACATTTGCTGACAAGTTCACTGATTTAAGGCGTCCAATGGGAATCCTGCAGGAAAAACACAATTCCAAGAAAATGTGAGAGCTGTTTTGAGTTGGTGGGCACTCTGCTACCTATTTCTCTTGGCTTCTTTGACAGCAGCACGTTAATATTGGTCATCCGCAGTTGTCACCGCCAGCACGTCTCAACTCTTACCAACGTGTGACATCATGGAAATCAAACCCAGCAGCCACATCGGCCATATAGCCAATTAAAGCCCAGAATGTTTTGACCCCAACGTCAGTGAATATGGAATATTGGAGCACATTTTACGTTGCGTTTAATATGAAGTCATTCCACTTCATGGATGGATACCTGCTGTTGATCTCACTTTGAAATCATGCAACCATTTGTAATTTATATCAAGATGGAGAGTTCCTCTCATACATCTGTCACTTTGTTGTTTTTTTCTGACTATTAAATGCGTAATCAAACTTTAATATACAGCAATTTATGACTTGTTAAGCAGAAATAAAGCAGACGAGGTGCTGTATTTGTTGTACATTTGTGTTTCGCCTCAAGAGTTCAACCCATCGGACGATGATTCATGCCTGATTCTTTATCTTAAAACTAGAAATAATTTGAAGAATACAGCCCAGCACTTAGTTTAGTGGTACAGTGAGGGCTTGTAAAATCAGCTGAATCCAGCTGGCGTACAGTTTTACAGCAAAGTCTCGATGCTTCAACACTTTAATGCTTTTGCTCATGTCTGAAAAGAAATGACTGCACCATTGGTGAAAATAATTAGTGCTCAGGAGTTAGAAACAGAAAGGTTGTTGTTGTTTTTTTGCCATTAACAGCAGCTAATGTTGTCTTTGGTAACGTTACGCTGCACCTCCCGTCAATGAGCTAACAGAGAAACCAAAGGAACTTAAAGATAATAAGGCCAATGTGAAACTGCCTTAAACCTGCATTCTCTCTAGTGTCCACCAGGGGGCGACTCCTCTGGTTGTATAGAAGTCTATGAGAAAATGACTCTACTTCTCTCTTGATTTATTACCTCAGTAAACATTGTAAACATGAGTTTATGGTCTCAATCTCTAGTTTCAAGTCTTCTTCAATACAGCATGATGTTCATTTAGTAAACTATAGTCCCATTTGGAGTAAAGTAGATGATAAGTATGGGTATGATTTAGGGCGGGGCTACCTTGTGATTGACGGGTTGCTTTCAACCATTTCAAAATAATTAAAGATAATTCAGAATCAGACTCACTTACTGCATATCGGAGCCACACTTTGTCTTTTTATGGTTTGTTAAAGGTTTTCAATGAAAGCAACATTGTGTACATTGGTTTTTATCAGTTGCATGTTTCATACAGTGAGCATCACTAAATTAGAAACATTTAATTTACGGAGCTCATTTAATTTACAACTGCTGCTAAAAATTTTCTAATATGTAACTTTACACCTGAGAAATACTTAAACCCAAGAAAAACAAAACCACACATTTAAAGGTTTCACAGCCAACAAATTTAGGACCGTTCTTCATTCATCGGCAGCAACTGAAACTGTTTTTCTAGCAACTGAGCCGAAAAAAATCAAACCAGATCTAATCATCAAAATATAGAATTTAGGGGGTTTTCCACTGCGAAGGCCTAAAAACACATTAGCCTACTGTCTCTAAATACAGATTAATTCGAGCGAAGGTGAAAAGTGACGTAAACATGATGAATTGCTTTGCTAAGAGCAGTCACGGCTAAACAACACATCATTTCACAGCAGGTTTAAATGCTGAGCTGTTTTAAAGGACGTCATAGTTGCTGTCAAATTCACGCATATTACTGTTTGTCAGCTGGTGTAAGAAAAGTAAAGCAGCATTTAAACATATTGCAGGATGTTGTGTTGCATGAAGATGAAGAAACATCAGAAAGCCTGGAATAAAACCCAAAGTTCATTTTATTTTTAAAGCTGGACTGTTATTTATCATAAAGAAACCTGCTACTAGCTCAGGTAGTAAATCACAGTTCAAGGTTCAATTTTATTTGTCCCAAAAGCAGGCAATTGCTTTTGCAGAAATGTGCTCAAAAACATAAAATATGCACAGACATAAATATATATATTAAACAGGGCATCCTGTAAAAGAGAAATACAACTAAATATAAGTTACCGTAAGCCAAACGCTTACTCGTGTCATCCTGGAAAATACAACCAGAGCGCGGTTGCTGTCGAGCGTTTTAATTAAGCACACTGGAAGTAGTTTTATTTCACATGTGGAATAAGAGGCAGACGGTAACGGAGATTTCACGAAAAACAGGGAGGAGAAGAAGCGCATTCGGAGAAAATGGAGGCAAACGTAACCACAGTGATTAGTATGAAACACATCTGTGGCCCTTTTAATAAGCGGGCCTGAAATAATTGCCCTGTGCATTGTTTATATTCTGCCCACAGCCTGCCAAACTGCAACTGGCTGTCCAACGCCTTAATAACCTGTACTCATTCTATGCACACTTCATTTGTAAACAACACCATTAAAAATTTGCCTTGTTGGTGCATTTAAACCGGAGCGTTGGTGGCCCCGGATTTTGAAAGTCTGAAAGCTGTACGTTTTTCTTTAGCTCCATTATTAAGTTTGTTAAAATAAATTTGAATCAAACGCGATGGAAATCATTTGGCCAGGAGCGTAACGTAATAATTTACTCAGCAGTGAATAAACACATTTAATACGTGACCACACAGAGCACAAACTAAAGAAGTCTAATTGTTGTGTGATTTCTGTAGCAAAAACATTTCCCTCATTTTTACATGACGTCGTGTCACGTTCTGCACAACTGCTTTTGAAAACCTGCTGAACAAATAAAGTTTCTCATCATAATTATTATTTCTTCCAAGTCATCTGGGGAGTAATTAGCGTAAAGCAGTGTTCTTGGGTATGCCCGAGTGTTTCTTCAGGCCATATAACCTAAGCACACTCATTAGCCTCCTGCTGTATTTATTTTGTCATCGCACCCTTTGTTCACGAGGGACGTCTGCTGCCGAGTTCAGGACAAGTGGTCAGGAATTTGAAACTGGAGTCGCCGCCGTTATTCCTCCTCAGTCGACACGTTGCCATGTGCGGTGAGTTTGTCTAAGCTCCCTTTATGAAACAGGGCCTAAATGTGGAGAAAAAGAGCATGGGGGGGGAGTCATGCGTTGCCGTGTTCAGGTGTACAAAGAGAGGGATGTTATTGTATGTAGATGCCTCCGAGCTAATACCATTCGGTCTGTAGGTCTTCATTAAGGACACCAGGAGGGAAAAGAGTGCAGCTCCAAATAATAAATTCAGTTACCATTAAGCAGAAATCCAGAACATATTTGAGTCCAACTGCTGCTGAATGTTTCACGGCTGCTCGGGGGTTTTGGCTGCTGTTTCTTTATAGCACAAGACATCCAACCACCCAAAGCCATTCCACTGAATGTTCACCTGTTACCTGTGCTTTAAAACGGACCGCCGAAGGCTCCGAGGACAAATGCCAAGCCTGCAAGTTCAGCTCAGAAAGGACCAGGAATTAAATGTGTATGCAGGACTTTCTTTTTTGTGAGAGTGTGGCTTTAATTTACAAATAACTGAGGTAAGATGCCCCCCCCCGTTAAGAGAGAAAACAGCTTCAATATCATAGATATCATGAATCCCAGTGATAATGCAGCTTGGTTTATTGGTTTAGGTTATGTTCAAATTGGGCATACTAGCATATAACCATGTTGTTCTTTCACTGACCTCCTAAAAATAACAACTGGCTTGTTGCAACAATTATGATTTCATTTCTGTTTTGACTAGTTCCAAAATTAAAAACACAATTTCCAGCAGTAAGCTGGGATAGAAGTTATTTTTACATGGGAGCAGCTGCTCCTTTGCTTCAGTCTCTTACCCTTAAACGTCCCTAATGGAGCTGGTGCCTTGCACAAGAGCACTTGAGGAGCAAAAGAACAGAGGAGATCTCTGCTTTACCAGCTGCTTCACGTATTCAAACAGGCCACCTCTTCGGACCATAAGGTCACTTCTATCACCGTCGGGCGTTTGTGCCACATGGACAAGTACTCTACCAGAGATCCAAGTGTAAATACCTCTCTTGTTAGGCTTTGCTCAGGCCAGGCCTCTAACAGGAACTCAAGCTGTGCTAGCTCGCCATTAGGCATAATTCAGATTATTAAATCAGTCAGGAGGGGGGTGGAGGGTTGTGAAAAACACAGCAGATATTACACAACTCCAAAATAGCTCCCTAATTGAATCTGTCAGCGTACCCTCATCTGGCTGTTACACACATTTAACTCTTTGTTCAGAGTAAAATATAGACTCCCAACATGAACTTTAGCCGGTAACTATTTCATGAAAATGTTTGCTTTTTCAACACATTGACACAAAGCCCGACTGTTTCACGCTGTACAGTGCTGAGACATTTTAAATAGATTTCGTTAATCTTTTGAAACGGTGTGAAACATCCGCGGACTACTAAATAACTCTTAACAGCACAGGTGTGGTCAACGTCTGTCAGGAGTCGGCGTACGGTAGTCGGACCTGGAGATTTACCAAGCATGTTAAACTGGAGCCAATTTTACAGACCTAAATTATGGCCAGCTTGGAAAAATAAGGAAAAGTCAAGGGGTAAGGGGGAGATTTGCCAGTCGAATCCCGTTACAGAAGTGTAGTGAGGACTGTCACCGGCCACTTGCTGAAGACATAACATATTACTGCTGAGGATAAACAGCATTTGGGGATTTCTCTGTCATCTGGCCAACTGTTGGGACAATGAGACGCTAAAGAGGATTCAGTCTTAGCTGCCGAGAAGATGGATTCATGAATGCTCGTATCATATCAATGGGATTCAGTTTATCCTTCAGGAGTTTCCACAGATAAATTTAACATCCAGCAAATATTTATGTAATAGATTTGGTCATTTTATGAGTCGCACTAGGCTGCATGCAGAATCTTTCAATGTTGAGATGTGAGGAAATTGTTTCCGTCTTTTGTTAAGTTTGTAGGCCAGGATTGGTTTCCACCATGCTGTTTCTGAAGCTAGCTCCAAGCTAGCTCCTAGCTAAGCAGTTACTGGGTGTAACTATTTCTACTTCAGCACTAGTTTGTTTGGTGCAATTTGTTTTAATTGAGGGATATGTGAATCCTGTCTTAGTAAATACACACTCGTGTCCAAACGTGGCTAAGTTGGAGCTCCAGATGTGTTGAACCTGCTGGCAACAGAACCACTGTGAGAACAGGACCGCTGCCACCAACTGACAAACTTACTTATAAAGTTATTTATTTCCCATACACGGCGCTCTGGATATCCTCATTGTTTACTTTGAGGTGTACGGATGAAGATTTGGGTGAAACATTTCGACTCAAGGACCATTGCTCTTTATATTATCTTCCCCTCAAATTCCGTTTGATTTAGATTCAACCGAAGCAGATGTGACGCTTTATCTGCACTGAGCTTTGATCAGATTTATGGAGCAAAACCTACAACTTGGAGGACGTGAACTTTGAGCACAATCAATTTTTTCTGACACATTTTATCCAAATAAATCCAGCTTGAAAACAGCTTGACATCAAACAATCATGACTTGCTACAGATGTTCACCATTTACAGGAAATTGTCACAATAGGGAACACTGACTGTGAAAGCACATCTTGATCCCCTCCCTCCCGTCCCCTCTCATTATGCATTCATGGACTTGCCCCCCAACGTTGCACTTCACCTTCAACCCCAATTCGAGCTAGTTAAGTCTAAAACCACTGCTTGGGAATCCACCAGTTTCGGCAAGTTGGGATAAAGAAATTAAGATTAAGCAGCAGTGCAAGGGACTGAGAGTAAATTATGTCAAATTGGAAACAGGGTCTCCTGAGATTTTGGAACATCTGTTGGGGTGTCAGGTTGCTTTAGCTCTCGTTATGCTTTTAGTTTACCTTGTCAGGCCGTTGCCAAATGCCCCTCCGCTCCCTCCAGGCACTGTCCACCATTTTTACAAACAACCGCAGAGCTGAGGCCACGATTTCATATGCTTTTGGTCACCTTACGCACAACCTTTGTTGTCCCCGAATGCACTTTTCTTTCCACAGAGCTCAAATAGGGGACTTTTGTGTCGCTGCAATTTGTGCTTTGAGTTTGGTTAGATTAAGCACTTTGATACTGACGACAGGAAAGCTGCCGCTCTGTACTTCTCTGTACTTCACCGCAGCGATAACTTCTCTGTATTTCCTCCATGAAATATGGACACAATGAAAGCTCTTGCAGATATTAGAGGAGATAGATCACGTCAAAGCAGCGTCCAAGTATCTGCCAGGTCAACCTGTTTGCACTGAGCTCAAGATCTCATTGAAAAAAAAAAAAACACATTTCCTAACACTTCACAATGTGTTCAGTGGCCTCGCTTCCTTCTTTATCACACCGGAGGAGAAAAAGGTAAAAGCATCCAAGTTCGGGTTGTCACATTAATGACACGATCGCCTCTGACATTCAAATTGCATCTGACAGTGAACTTCCGAGGCCCAGATGTATCGGCCCGGGCCCAAGCAGACGCAGGTTTCAGCGCCAGACGACTGAGCAATCATTTGGAAAACACTGGCAACACCCGGTGTTTTCATTTTCAGCTCGCTTTTTTTTTAACCTCTTCGTAAACTTTCAGCGAATCTTTCTGTTTTTCGCCGAGGGTCCCAGATGACTTGACTGCACAAACATTTGGAGCGCCTCAAAAAAACAAAACAAAAAATTACAGATGTGCCTCGGGTGAGCTTTTCTCTACGTTTTTAGACTCCGTCGAAAATGCTACTGTCCGTGGGATTTGGAAATTACAGTAGTAGTTGAATGAGAGCAGCCAGCTCGAGGGTGAATGCTAGGTTATCCCTCACTGCCTTCCAAAATGGCTCCCTTGAGACTTGACCTCTCTGTGTCCTGACCTCACGGCGCTAAAGCCGTTTGCTCGTCAACTTTTCTTTCTAACTCCTACTGTCTCCATATTTCCTCTCTCTCTTCCCCCCCGTCGCCTGGACTATTTACTCTTTACATCACTTGGTTTTATTTTTCTCTCCCTCTGTTTCTCAGTCCTCTCCCCCTCCCTCCCCTCTGCTTGTACTTTTTCTCTCCGTGTCTCCCTCAGCTATGCGGCCATACTGCCAGGGCTGACTCTTTTGATTTGAGTGCAGTACATGTGGTTGAAATCTGAGGCCTGCTGCACTGCCAAGCCACAGGCCCCGTAATGCTGCGCTGGCGCAGGAGAATAAGCCATTGTTCTTGGTGCAGTCGGTGGATGGAGGGAGAGAGGGAGGGAGCTGACTGAGTCTGAAAAAAAAATGTGACTGTTGCTGAACACAGCCTCTGGGGTCAAAGGGGAGCCCCATAATCTCCTTGTAAATCCCACTCTGTGTTGCAGGGGAGGAAAAGCCGCCTGGGAGTCATTTGCAGAAACGGGATGCAAAGATGTTAGCAAGAAAACTGTCCAGTCTTGGTTTCCTGGACTGTCTGACAGCATACTGAAATAACATAAACAAGAAAGTGAGAGTCTTTCACCCGACGTCAAAGTATCACGATTCATCCGTTTAACGCTCACACCGGCTCCAGTGTTGGTGTCCTTTTTAAATACATTTTTTATGTTTCAGTTCATGCATACTGACATGTTAAAAACAAGAAAGTGAGTCTTTTTACCGAATTGTTCTGTGCTCACATCGCCTCTAGTGTTTGCAGCATTAAAATACATGTTTAATGTAAAGAGCAGCTGTTGCAAAAGTATTCAAATTGAAGTATGTAAAAAGGAGTTTAAATATTTACCTCAAAAAGTCCATCATTCAATCGACTTTGCTAAGTCCTGCCCCTCGAACGCAGGCTGGCCAATCAAAGCGTAGCATCCAGTGGGCTATCATCCAATCATTTCAGAAGTTCTTCATTTTCAGGCTGGTTCTGTGGATTTGGAGCTAGTTATGATTAAACGTTGTGTAATAGTGACACTCGTTACCTGGAGAGGTTAGAAGGAGATGGATGTCTCTAAAACGTTGTTTCTACCTAAACACCTGTAGAACTAAGTACGTTAGCACATCATTAACTATTAGCACTTCTATGCTACGCTAGCTACTAAAGGTTTACTTACTCACTTCATTTACAAGTGGCCAAAACATAGATGCGTTTTTTGGGTGAATGAAGTAATTAGTTAAATAAAGTAGAGTTGAGTAACATATATGTTTCCCTCTGAAATGCAGGCGATTCGATATTGAAAGTGGCTATTTAATGGAGCTGGTTCAAGTACAACTGTGATACAGTACGTTAGATACTGTAATGGGTTGCACATAGTTACACAGAGTAACTGCATTTGTCCCTCTGATTATGTGCTTACAACCATTGTTATGGCTTTTTAAATCGGTTTAATCTGACAAATTCTTATTTAGACTATGCAACCGGAGGACAATCTATTCAGCCTTATGATGAGCTGCTATAAAAAAGTAATTTTACAAACATGTGGACTCAATTTATCCTCCTTGACTGTACAAACCACCATCAGGATGCAGGAGTCTATAGCCTGACAACTTTCAACTTAATTAAAATGTGTTTATAGCCGAGGGCAATGGTTAGTGTGCAAAGTTCTTGTTGATTAGTCACACCAGCTGCAGTCCTCATAATCCCCCCCCCTGCTAATAAACCTTACCTCCCCTGTAGGTTTTACGACATAAAGGGTTAAATATGTCTGGGGAAAATCTTTTGTTTATCTCACTGGATGCAGCTAAATCATTAAAATAAGTACAATGGATCAAGTGACCACTCCTCATTAAAGTTAATGGCAGAACGAGATGGGAGTGCTGGAAAGTTGAAGCGGTGTCATCTTGAATAACGGGAGCTGCCGGCCTGCGGGGGACTCCTGGTGCCATAAGGTCCCGAGGTTTCTTACTTCAGGTTTCCCATCGAGTCATTTCACGACGGGGCCTTTACATCCAGTCAGCGCCATTGTTTTTACTCAGAAAGCTGTAAAACAAGGGTAGTCTAATAGCAGATGTCAGGGCAAAAACCCGAATGGAGAGATGCCCTCTCGATGTGATCTGACTTTTACAACGTGGTGTGAAGCTGTAACTTTTTTTTTTTCTTCCTCACAGACGGGTAGTTGGGAGGCATCGGATGTAGGTGACGACAAACCACCGTGAAGCTGGGTCTCGGTGCCCAATCGAATTGCCGTATAACTGCGTTTAATGTTCTCTCATTGAGCGTAAATGTGCATGAGTAGTCACCCTGTCTAACAGCGGTGCCGCGCCGCACTCTATGTATTTGTTTAGCAGGATTTCTCCTTGGAAACTCGGGTCAGAGTGTCTCGAGCTGCTTGAAAAGTAGGAGTTTAAAAGTGAACAAGTTTTGACTGATTTTAAGAATCTATTATTTTTCCTCTCTCTTTGTCATCAGTCTTGGCTCCTGGGCCTCGCTTCCCAAAACCATTTTAAGTCTAAGATGATCATAAAGTCCATTTTACGGACTTCAGCTTAAGAGATGTTTCCCAAAAGCCTTGTGAAGCGAGACACTTTTTAAAATAATTCCCGATTAACAAGCGTCTCCGTAAGAGTGTTTGTAAGAAGCTCCAGAACATGCAGGAGGAACTGAAAAACGTGTTTATTGCATTTTACATCCTTTATCATGGCGGGGGATAATTGGCGTTCCTGTAAATGAGTTGCAATGCTTAAAATTAGAAAATAAGAAAGTAAAATGTAATATTTCTCTTTTCATTTGCGCCCAACTGGCCATGTGTTGCGATACATCTGCCAACCTCTTCCTCTCTTGTAAGGCTGCCATCTATCCGCAAGACGACAAGCAAACAACTTTTAAAATGCTTGTTTTCTCAAGCTCTGACTGTCTATTGTCTGTGGTTTATACACATAGTTTTGTCCGGTCTCTTTACAAATATGAGGTGTTGTAGAGCTCTGGGTGGACACCTGCTTTATGGCCAAATATCCAATGCCATTCCCATCACTAGTATAGACTCTAAGTCTTGTCCTATTTGTCATCAGTCTTCACTGTTATAACACTTCACTGTGCATTGATTGCATCGGTGTAAGTATTGGCTCTTACGTTTGACCTTACGCTAAGGCCAAGACATTTTGTTGTTTCTTCCACTGAGCTCTGTGGCTCAAAGCTAACACACAGTGAGAAGCTCAATATCCATGTTGTCATAGGGAATAGAGGATAAACGGCCTGTTGCAGCGAGCCGCTGAGCTTTCACCGGCTCCGCTTCGCTTGGTTTGAACATCAGAGGATAAAGCGGCCACTGTCTGAAAGGGCAGCTGTTTCCCTACCTCACTGCATTTCTTTGGAAGGTGATGTACGAGCTGGCCGGGAGGAGAAGAAATGTCGAGGTCCTCCAAGAGTTAGGTCACAGTAGCTGCTACCATTGGTGTTTCCTGGCCCGGGTCCTTTGCCGTTATCCTCTGCCACTGTACAACAAGTCCAGCATGTGTGAAGGATTACAGCAATAACAGATAATCAATAAAATTCACGACACATTTGGTGTGATGGATGCCTCCCCGCTGCCCTCTGTCCTCACATCATCATTAGTAGCGGCACTGGTCGGGGGCGATCCATCCCGATCAACGGTGAAGGTGTCAGAAGCAGCTATGGAAGTCGTTGTAGTTAAAGCGCTGCAGCTGAGTTCACCCCCTCACACCGTTTCCCTTCTCGCTGAACCCTAGCTGATGTCCCTCGGTGAGAGAATAGGATGTCTAGGTCACAACGAGACACTTGACTGATGAGGGCAAGAGGAATGGTTTTGGTTTACCCCCGGCCAGACGGAGTCCGGGTGGATTTGAAAAACACCACATGGACACAGTGGGAAGCTAAGTGTCCGTCTTTGAGGCACAAACAGAGTCGGGATTCTTGACTGGCAGTATGTTATTCACTAACATCAGGGGAGCTGGATGATCGATCCTGCTCTTCAAAAGCTTTAAATGGATCTTGGCATTTATTGTGATGTATGTAGTGGTGTGTTATTTGCTGCTTTGATTGCTGCCTTGCTTCCCAAAAGTCTTAAGTGTTTGGCCCAGTTGCGACGAGCAGAGGCAGTTTTCTCTCACAAGGAGCATGCACGGATTTCTGTAATGTTGTTTGGAAAAATACAGTTTATTGTGTGTATGTCATATTCTGTCACTCCAGGCAGAGAAATCGTGGATTATTAGCCAAGTACTGACGAAGACAAGGTATGAGCCAATCTGGCTTTCTAGAACCCATTTTTATCAGCCAATCACCAATTGGTAGAGGCCACGATACTCCGATTTTATATTAAAAACAGCACCTCATCTAAACTATTTACTACAGGAATAAAATTCCAATCCAGCTTTGTATTTATGATCAAAAAATCAACATGATTTATCATCATAATTTGCAATCCTCGTCCATCATACAGGACCTGGTTGTGCCTGTTTTTTCGCTGCACAACACTCACGTTCTGTGTGAAAGTATTCATGACAAAAACAGCGTAAAATAAAACAACATGTTGACTTGTGAATTAGTCACATGAAAAAAAACAATGCGCCGGTGTGTAAAGGCCTTTAATCGGCTGCTTATAAATGATGGAAATGTATTGATCTGTGTTAAGTCTCCACATCTGTCACAATGCATCACATCAACACACTCATTCTCTCTTTATTCTGGGAACGTTTGCACATTTGCACGTCTTTAGTCAATATTTTGCAGATTCCTGTACAGATCTCTGCAGCTTCATTTTAAAAACAGACATGTTATGCATATTTTTTACTTTTATTTTATCTTACTATATTTATCGTAATGCACCAATACACAAAGGCAAATTCTTTGTTTGCAAATTCATGTCAGTATGCATGAACTGAACTACTATGATTGTGATTCTGAACTCTGATCTGACAAAATATCTAATTGTGTGGGTTTCCCTCCTCTTCCTGGAGCTCAGTTCAAAACTAAGTATCCCATAATCAGGGATAAAGATATCAAGAACTCATCTTAAAAAGACCTTAACAGATATTTAGTTCTCAAGAGTACTACTGGGGTGCACATATGGACAGCGGCATCTCTCCTCTGGCCTCCACAATGCCTCAGTGTGAGCTCAGACCCTCATCATTTCCCACAATACTTCACTGGCATCGGCTCTGCAGACGAGGAGGCCCTCGATCACGACGGGACACCCCATTGGCTTGATTTACGGGGACGCTAATAAGGGGAGGAAACCACTTTGCTTCACATATATCCGAGGATTATGTTTCACAGTGAATGGGAACATTCAGGCGTTCAGATGAGGAGGATCCTGAGGGACGAACTATAAATGGCGGCGATGGATCGTTATGCGTCAACTGCTTGAAAAACACACTTTTTTTTCAGCGAATTGGACTTGATCCAATCACGCTCGCTATTTCAAGTTCGTTTTTTTATTTGAAGTTGAAAATTCCTGTACATTTATGAAGAGTAATCTGAGTTTAAATGCTCAATGTCATATAATTACTAGTGACTTTGCCAGTTCACAGTGAAGCATTCATGAGCGCTTACTGTACACGTGGTGGTCTTTACTGGTGGTATCAAAAACACCACACAACTTGTGAAACTATGAAAGAAAAGGTGTAATAGTAGAGGTGAAAGGTCAGGTAGCTGTTAGAGAAAAGTACCTTTCACTGTTTTTAAAAGCTCCTACCAGTTCATATTTCAGTCAATTTTATTCCAAATGAGGTATATATATTGTTTTTACTGCCATTTTCCAATGCTAACCACACGTTTGTACATTGACTCTGCATCTTCCAAATTGCCATATAATTCTCTTCATTTTTTAAATAATCATTTCCATAGAGAATAGTCAACTAACAGAGACTTGAGGACTACATGCTACCTATTTTTTTTATTTCCAAGTGATATTGTAACAAGATGACATGCAGGAAGTAAACATATTTTTAGTCGGTTGCTGAACATAAAAAAAGCTTTTAATGCAAAAGGGAACCCACGCATGACCCTTTTTGTAAAAATCCATCTCTTGTCTCCTGTCTGGATCTGATCTTCCAGCAGCACGAATCTGAGCTGTTTCAACAGCTGACTGTCATTTCATAAATGTCATAAAAAAACCTTGGATCTGCCGCTGAGGAGAGCTTTGAAAATGATTCACGCTCACGCAGTAATAATTCAATATTTGTCTAGGTCAATATACTTGTTTCTGAATGGCTGGCACAAATAAACATTCGGTCGACCTTATACACAGTTTAGAGTTGATGTGCCATAGCGACGATTCCTCGGCATGATGCTGCGTTTAACAATGAGTTAACCTTGAGCATGAAAGGTTCATTACTCAGCTTTTATAAGAAACTGAATGACGGAATTCTTCACATAATTATTTTGCATCGAGTCTACATACTATACTTTTTCTGAATATTTAAAAATTGATGGTGGTAAACTCCATCCACTGATGAAGGCCATGAGATGTTTCCACCCAGCAGTCCAGTCAAGTTCGTTTCACTTCGGAACTGTTATTTTTGCTTTCCCATGAGCAACAGCTGTCGATGGTACCTGGTACTTCTTTCGGTACCACCTCGGTTGATGCTCAATGCGAGCTGAGCCGATCCTAGTGGATGGAGTTAAAACGCTGCAGAACACCGATTTGTTCAGAGCGAATCATCGCTAGCGCTGCACGGGACATCCTGCACAAACCGGCCTTTTTCAAACAACCCAGGTACCGTCAATAGCGCCCGCAAAACTTCACCGTTCACTACGACAAGGTTGCCGATGACTAGATTGAGGAAGCGTCCCGTTGAAGATGATGGCGGCGTTGGTACGGAGCTTAGCTGTGAATCCCGTCTGAAGGGGTCGTGTCTGCAGTGGAAACACGATATATGCTTCAGATAAGAGTAGTTCAGAAGACAAGCTTTGATCCCTGATTTTGGATCAATGTGCGTGTTTGTTGTATGAAATGAGGATGTTCTATAAAAATGCCTCGAAGCAATGATTTATATCAGTGGTAGTAAACATGTCCGCCCCAGTTTACGCTTAATTGTTCTTGCGTGAAAATGACGATGCCGCTTCCGTCCTGCAGGCCTGAGGTCACTCTGCTCACCTCATTTATCTGGAGTTAATCCGGTTTAGACGACATGTTAATCGCAGCAATGAGGCATGGATCCAAGCGGACCACATAAATCAGAAGGTATGGATTAATGTATGGTCATGCAGGGTGAAAGTGCCGGGGTGTTTGGGAAGAGCCTCTGTTAAAACAGAGAGGGGCACCACAACTCAACACCTCATTTATTTGGACGTGTCGGCAGGAAATGCCATCCAGAACACTCTACTCTAAACATGATCGCACCAGGGAGGCGCTGTGTTATGATGTCTCTTAAACGGAAAAACAGACATAAAAAATGATTAAGTGACTTTAACTGCCTTGTAAAGTAATGTTTGGCCTTTTAGGTGTGATTATTCCCTGATTTATTTGTTTTTTCTATAAATTTGGAGCCCATTGTTGTTGTTTTTCCTGCACTTAAAATAAATAAATAAGTCTTATCTTCAAGAGACATTGGTGTAGTGTCACTGGTTGCAAAAGATGGCGACGGCCGTAATCCAAGATGGCGACTGCCAAAACGACGAACTCGAGGCTTCAAAACGGCAGCCCACAAAATATATATATATAAATAAATATATAGATGCCATCTTTATTTCTACAGAGAGTGAGTGTGTCTTACTCAAAGGTAGGATTTGAGTGGAGTGCCCTTTTTAAAAATACTTTCCAGAAGTCATTACCTGGTCCTCTGTAGCCGATCCTCATCCAGCAGACACCAGCAGCCGTCTCAGATGAAGTCCAGCTAATTACTGACATAATGTTTATTATCCTTCCATCTGTAGAGCAATTTAAAACTACTTATCTTCCCAAACATCACTTCTAGAAGATATTAAACTCATCGGCTTCGTGACGTGGTGATGAACTATTTTTCAGCTATGCAGTGCGGTTAGAGACGCCAGTTTTTTTTAAGCAGCCTCGGTTCAGCCAGTTCTCTCAGGTCTCGATCCTTCAGCTGTTTCACCACGAGGGCCGCGGTCCAAAAATGCAGACAAGAGTTTGTAGCCGCGGTCACGGGACTATTATTGTCTTTCTTTCATTCCACCGAAAACATCATTTGTCATTTATGGCTTATTGAAGCCGATCACGCACATCACTTTTGCATATAATTTGAACAAGAAGCGTCTTGTTTCCGGCCGTGGTTCTCTTCGATGTCTTGTCCTGCACTGTGTAACTGTCTTGTAACATGTAGGCAGCGACTAATAAAGCCGATTTCCTCACGCTCCAGGTTTCACTCGCCAATTAGAAGCCATTATGATTCGGATATCACGGCCAAAACTCTTCTTGGAAGTTGCAGGCTCGATGAAAAGAAGGTGGAAATTCAGAGACGGGCTATGGTGAGTCTCTGTGAACACCGCCGTCAGCCAGCAGACCAAAGCGTCTCAACTTTTCACTGCAAGTCAAATATTTTCGACGTGATGCTTCCCAGATTCTGGGTCTGCAAATGAGTTTCTCTGGTTTTTGAAATCCAGATAACTGTGTTTGATCATTGGGATGATTTTAGTTCATGCTGCACACTGGTTTTTATTAATCAGTGTAGGACAGGCAGACTCTTTTAGTCCTGAAACCGATACCATGGCTCTAGGTATCTGCCGATAACGAGGACCAATCAGATACCAGTGTTTAATTAATAAGATGTATGCCTTGCTGTGTGGAAGAGACTGGGATCATTATTGTATGTGTTCTGTCAAAGCTTGGCCAAAACAATGCTTTAAATCGTACACCGGCAACTTGGTAAAAAACCTTCAAAAATATACAGTAATTACAATTTAAACAGGAATTTAAATTTCAAGACATCACTGTGGACTCTGAGGTACCGTGAAAGCCACTTTGTGAATTTTTACTGTTTAATATTGTTTTATAGACCAAACACTTAATCAGTTAATTAAGGGAAATAATCGGCAGATTGATTAATGAACACGACTTTTACCAGGCGGCCGAGTGAAGCCGATGTGGAAGTGTCTTAAAAACGTGCATTCTCTCTAATGGCCACCAGGGGGCGACTCCTCTGGTTGTACAGAAGTCTATGAGAAAATTACTCTACTTCTCTCTTGATTTATTACCTCAGTAAACATTGTAAACATGAGTTTATGGTCTCAATCTCTAGTTTCAAGTCTTCATCAACACAGCATGATGTTCATTTAGTAAATGATGGTCCATTTAGAGTCAAACAGACCATAAAGCAGGGGATGCTTTAGGGCGGGGCTACAAAGTGATTGACAGAGCCCTATCAGGCATACGTCACTTCTCCACATTCCAAATATGATAACTTCCGATTCAGAAAATCTGCTATTATGTCGATATTGGGACGAAATCCATATTTTATGTGTACATCCCTCTTACACAGTCTTTTAAATACATGTACAAATTATTTAATTTGAGAAACAACCACCGATATAATGTAAACCGTATGTTTTTGCTAATACAGTAACTACACTATTAGACTTTACTTACTGTAAGCTTATTAAAATGTGTATAATATTAGCTGATGTCTATGACAGATGATGCTGTCATAGTAAGAGAGCTTTAGCACAATAAACATTTCTTCAGCACAGTAATATATAATCTAATGAATGACATCCTTATTTTGACTATTTTAAAACGGTGTAAGCAAGAAAGCTCAATAAATAGTTTGAACTGTACTGTACTTAGATCTTTTGACTCTGTGGTCTTATTACTTAGGATGTGAACTGACAGTTTGATTAACTACAGTATTTATCTGTATTAAATGAAAGGTTAGGAGAATTGAACCTCCTGGATGCTGTCCCTTACTCTCTGGGAGTCCTGACTGGAGATCAGGATTCCTGCTGTAGCCCCTCACCTAAAATATTACGGAGGAAATTGCAAAGCAGACCCTGGATTAGCATCCGATGGCAATTTGTCCCAATTAGTTAGAAGGAGATGCAATGGCTTTGTTGGGGAGCGCCAAGTGGCTTTAAATGTGTTCTCTCAGAGGAATATTGAAGCATAATTTTCGGTACCAAAGTGGAACACACTGCTCAAGTTCCAAATTAAACATCAGCTCAAAGCTTTATATGTAATGAGGTCGTCCTTTCTCGTAAGGTCTTTTTAGTTTTTGACCCTTAAAGTAGAAACCGCTAGCCTTTCCAAGTTGTATTATTGTTGGGGCTGCAGTCGCAATAACACAACTTGATCGCTTTTCGTTTTCCTCAAAGCCTAAAAACTTCCAAACAACACGGGACACATTGCATTTTGTTTTCCAAAGTGAGTTTCGTTGTTCCACAGTGACTGCAAAGAACTTCCATTGATACTCTTTGGTAAACGATAGCTAGCGGGGGAAACAAAAGCGCTATTTTCTTCCTGTTTTTGTTGCACAGTAGTTGACGCATTTCCTTTTGAGCCGTAAATTGAGCCTTTGTTTTCCCAGGAGATCGCACTGGGTGGAAGGCAGAGTCTCATCGTGAAAGTGAGGCTAATGGGGAACCAATTGAAACGCACATGCTGTCATTATTTAATAGCCTTTACATTGTACAATCAACAATTACTTCATGATAAGTCAAAAAACGTGTCTATTGCCACTTTAAAGTATTATTTATCTCGTGAATTGAACTTTTACATTCATCACTAAGGAATTGTTAAACCAGAAGTTTTCCCTTTCATAGTATTAACGTAGTTCTACATCGTTTTGCATTTTATTGTTATTGCTTGAATGTCTTTCTTGTCCTTCTTTGTGGTCCTTTGCATCCATTTATAGTTGTTTTGCATCTCTCCGTGATGGTTTTGCATCCCTTTACTGTTATTTTGTGTCCCTTTGCAGTTGGTTTGCGTCCCTTTGTAATCGTTTTCTGGATCTTTGCAGTTGTATCGCATCCCTTAACAGTCACTTTGTCTTTTTTTGGTCGTTTTTCATCTCTTTACAGTCCTCTTGCACACCTTTGCAGTCATTTTGCATTCATTTTCAGTCATTTTGCATCTGTCTGTGGTTATTTTGCATGTCTGTATGGCCTTGTGTGTTCATT
This sequence comes from Anarhichas minor, assembly GCF_050575085.1. Lineage (NCBI taxonomy): Eukaryota > Metazoa > Chordata > Actinopteri > Perciformes > Anarhichadidae > Anarhichas > Anarhichas minor. The sequence continues at coordinate 1,383,558 of NW_027466477.1, forward strand.
TTATATATTTTTACGGTCGTTTTGGGTCTTTTGTGTTCATTTTGCATGTCTTTATGGTCGTTTTGGGTCTTTTTGCATCTTTGTAAGTTTGGTCGTGGGCCCTCTGACCCCTTGGCTCCCTGGGTAATCCTTTCATGCCTTCTCCATCATCATGTTTAAAATACATTTAGACATTAAACCTTTCCAAAAATATATAAATGACAGAACAGAGTCAAACACTCTTCAATGTCTTGGACTGGAAGGAGTGACAAGTTTTGGATTTATCTAAGCTGAGATGAAACATGTGTCCATACTTTGAGCAGAGCCAGTGCAAACAGATTTAATGCCCCTCTCTATTGGCGAGTCATAAAGAAATCACAGAAATAGCAAAGGGTCTGGGGGGAAAGCCAAACATAAGGAGCGTTCGCATGGACGTATGGAATTTGAACCCACAGCGCTACACCCATCACTGTGAGACGAAAGTGGTTTTGGACTGTGAGGGATTATGGGATTCATATGGATCCCATCTCATTGTTTTCTGGTGACTCCTTGTTGCAGGTCACGCCACTTCAACAGCTCACCACTTCCTCTGAAATGGCCTGTCGTGACCCCCGTGACCCCGATGACCCCTACCACCAAACTGCATCAACAAGACTTCAAGAGAAGATCTAATGGTTGGACCCAGTCTGAAGCACGTGTGAGTGGCACATGCTTCCTTTCTAACACATTCAAATTAAAAAACTATTATTTCTTCGGTCGTAAATTAAAGTCTGTGGATTACAAAAAGTAAGGAGTACATAGTTTCTGGAAAGACATATTGCTGTAAAACTTTTTGATGTAATGTTTAAAGCTTCACCCACCACAAACAATTCATTTCAATTTAATTGTCCTGGGATTGAGATGAAAAACCTTAGAGATGAAAATCTCAAAACCTCTGCAAATAAAACCAGAAATATCCATGTGACTCAAAACCACCAGACGTGCACATTTGATTAAGTTCGTTGACTTTTCCATGAGCATACATAAGAAGTCCAAGAATTCAAAAGGTTTGAACGTCTACATTTGAGAAAACTCAACGTGCAGTTGAGGACCTTCAGTCAAACTTGTTTTGTAAACTGCTAATCCCAGAGTCAAGACTCAACTGTCAAGCTCAGGTTTATAACCAGTTTAAACAATTCAAACAAGCTTTGTTTCAGGTTTGAACCAGTTTTTGTACCCAAAACACCCCTTGAATTAATGACAAACATTGCAAAGCCAGTATCTAGAATTTAAACAGGTTTTAACACATTTTATAAAAACCATGTTACACCATCTATCAAGCACCAACCTATTTAGCAGTTGTATGGCCTATGCTGTCATCCTAATCTCTGTGTTATCATAGGACTATTTGCGATGAAGTGGATCCACGGGTGCTTGTCCCACATCTTGTTAGTCGCTGATGAAAACTGCGCCAGTTTGGACCAGGTTGAATTTTAAAAAGCGTGGTTATAAGACTGAAAAGTCTCGAACTCTTTAAGGCTGTGATGATACAAAATCTCCTCGGTGAGCTAAATGAAGGTCGCCTGAGCACAACTCAACCTCCATCACACTCCCACACATGCAGACGTTCACGTAGAGTTTCTTGACCCAGATTTTGACAGCTCGTCTGGAAACTCAAACCCACATTTCGGCCACAAACCTGCCTGTTCCTGAAGGCAGCACTGACCAAATCCTTGGAGTGCCTGTTTCCCTGTGGTTCACTTTATACCCTGGGTTTGGGTTAGTGCTGTTCAAAATCAGGTGCAGTGCTTTCATTGTTTTCATTATGCAGCCCAGCTGTACGCTTCTAGTCTAACATGTCATTTGTGCTTCTTTTTTTTTTTCTAAAATAACCAATTAATGTGCTTAAACAGGGGCTTGAGTTTTATGCTAGCTCAGGAATCTTGCAAAACGTCACTCAATATTTCCTGTCCATACATAATTTCCAGTTTTAAAGTTGTGGTGGTATTTGGTTAAGCTCGAGTAGCTGCGTGGAAAATGTTTTTGCAGAGTTTAACACTGAAGCACATGGCCGCACTACAGTGATATTTGTAATGCTGTTTTAGCACAGAGCCCTTCTATATGCTCATAAACTGGACCATCTGTAGCATAGAGCTGAATAAGCTCCCACCTACAGAGCAGACAACAATATATTTAAACCACCTCAACTGTATATGTGTCACTTTGGGCAATGAAAACAAAAAGCGGATGAATTCCAGCTGGAGAAATCCTAACATTCAATTAGCCGTCGTGTAACCATCCAGCATCATGCAATGGGCCGTATGAGATCTAACGGAAAAGTTACTCCTCCTTTTTCCTGCATTTTGCTACGAAAACCAGCAACAAATTTCCATTTCTTACATGCATACAGTCTTTTAAAAATTGTCTCACAGGACACAACTTAGTTTAGGCCACAAATCTATTTCGTAAAAAGGTCGTTGTTTGGGTTAAAATAATTATGGAAGTGGCGTAACCTTAGTACGCAAGTTACGTGACAAAAAGAATCCACGTTGACTTCTCGTTTCCCTCGGGGAACAAACAGCGGTCTCCCGGCTGAGAGATGGCTGTTTGTTGGACACATCCACCTCACCTCCCGGCACCCTGTGTGGACTCTTGCGGTCTTTACACTCCCTCGTTCATGATTACACGGATAACATACAAAATGATTTTGTGTTATTATATCTACGAATTACCGCACATTATTTTTCCGTTGGTGAAGCTACGAAGGCTGGATGAGACCAGCCTGAGCCATCGTTTATTGAGAAGGATCTCTTTGGTTAGCTCTCAGTGGGATCACAGCAGAAAGGATGTTTTCTCTTCCCCTAACATGGAATTGCGGGACTACCGCTGCGCTGCAGCTAGCACCACAGAGGAAGAAGGCTGACTTGGCTCAGAGAGATGCTCACTGAGGAAAAAAGGGAAACATTAACATTTTTCTTTTTTAGGTATCTGCTTTGTTTTTAGCAGAATAGATGCTCCTCGTGCATCTTCAAATGTTTTCTTCAACATTGCTCAGCTTGGAAAACAGCTTAAACCTCACTGATCAGTTGTTACACAACGTTTGACGTGCAGCCAAACTCAGTTCAAACCCACAAAACCTTGTTTTCATTTCTAGCAGACATCCTAAACTATCTAAAGATACCAAGTATGTCAAGTCTAAATGTGGGGGATATGTGTTTAAAATGCTTTGCATTCTAAAGCAAGCACGTAAACCTTCAACACAATAGTAATAGTAAACGGGTAACGACCGCCTGGCGGAGTGCGCTCTGCAGGTCGAGGCCTTATTATCCCTCGTGAGAAACGTCCAATCAAGGAGTCATCTGTAAAAACATGCTCCTTGTAAAACCGCACAGGAGGGGAAAGAAAGAAATGGCCTCTGGTTAACGTAACAGAGCAGGCAGTAGATGGTTTGTTGCAGGAGATGCGTGCTGACAGTTACGCTGTCAAGACCGATGCCCCTGATTGTCACCAGATGTTCATCTCCGCGTCCAATATATATATATCGTGTGATGGTGCACGCATGCACCAGAGATGCAGCCAATACGTGCAAATACAGGTTTCGGTAATAGTGGCATAAATTAGGGCGCTTTCCTGTCTGTGTACAAGGCCTGAGATAACTCCTGTTCAAAAGTTCCCTGTGCTGAAGGAAAAGCAACGGTTGTTAAATGCATAGAGGAAGTGAATGGAGTGTGATTTAACAGAAGTGACGTGTAGCTTTTTTGAGATTCCTGGACCTGACATACGATGTGGAAATGGGTTCCAAGCCTCAGTAAACTCTCTTTTTCCTGGAGAAAAGTACATTCTGTGCCATTAAAACCTCCTTCACCACTGCCTCCCACCCTGCACATGTCCACAGATGCACCTAAAGGAATCTGCAGCAGAGCCTCTGGTTTATTACCTCAGGTCACTGACGCAAATTCAATTCATGTGTATTTATCCCTTCATAGTTGCGCAGCTTACATGAAAGTGCACCAACTGCTGGAGGCTTACATTCCACGCAGATGAGACATTATCTTTCTATCAAAGTTTTGGATGACTCAAACTTGTTGTGGTTTTTATTACGTGAAAGATGATGCTATTTTAACTTCTGTACAAGCCTGGTATGTTAATCATAACCTACCCGTTTGTACAATTTGATTAGATTAGGTCTGCAACTAATGATTATAGTACGTTGTCAGATTTGGGCTAAAAGAAATAAATGACTTTCATTTCAATATAATCATAAAAAAATAAAATATTTTAGTCTACAAAATGTATAAAATATTGAAATGTTACGTACTCAAATTTCGTGTTTCTTGTCAAAACGTATTAATACAAGGTTGATTTTTTTTGTTTTTTCCAGAGCTTTCAGATACATCTCATGGCTTTCATCAGCAGATGGAGCTTTTCCATATTCAGCACGCGGCCTGCAGGATATTTGCTATTTATTATCGGATAAATGACTCATTTAAATTATAGTTGTTGGATCGTTTCTGCACATACTCTTATACACTTCTAATCTTTCTCTAATTAGTGCAGCTAATCTAATTTATCGCATTAATTAACCGTTACTTTTGCCGTAATGAAGTTTAAATTTTCAATGTTTGGACAAAAGCTCTCTGCCTTGCAAACCAAATAATGGAATTTATTGGAGCCTCGAGGTGGGGACAATTATCTTTCACCTCTGGAATGAGGCCTCACTAATCAACTGTAAGGCTGTTGCCCAAGTGACTCGGGTTTAAAAAATATTCCCTGAGAGTCCCAAAGAGACAGCTGGAAGCTATTGTAAGTGCTCGGGAGGTCACGAAGGAACGACAACCTGTGTGCGCGCTGTGTGTATAATTGTTTTATTCTGAAACAACCTTGGAGTGAGTGTGAGAGCACCTTTGAGATGGACAGAGGGGGGGGGGGGTTACTTGCAAGTGCAGGAGACCTTGGAGGCAGCAAATGTGACACCATTGTAGTACCGCCCCGTGAAGGAAACCATGGGCTTTACTGGAATCTTGGAAAAAACAAAACACGGGTGACCTCGGAGAACACCTGGTTTTCACCCGAAACACCCCCTCAATTTCATTTCACACTACATTTGTAATCTAATTACGTGGTGAAATGTTACACCGGCCGAGGTCCTCGGGCGTCGAGACGGAGCCGAGGACTGTGGAAAGCCCTGGTGAGCTCACAGCATGGTCGCCCCGTGTCCCTGCTACCGTTGGAGGATTCGGTGAACCTCGGCGCGCCACCCTGCCAGCCTCCGCCGCAAGCGAAGACCTCCTTTTTTTATGAACGCCGGCAGCTGAGCCGCAGCCATGAGCTGTCAGGCAGCATTAGGACTGAACGCTCTGCAGCGCCACGCACATGCAGGTTATCCGGGGAGGCCGACGTCACGACGTCCCCGAGTGCCCTAAAGTTCAGGCCCACACATCCACCTCAGAAACAGGCCTCTCCATTCACTCAGCCAGCCTGAGGGAGTGAAATTAGAAAGACCCTCCGACCCCGATGTGAACCACGGGAACGCTGTCTGCCCTCCCCTTGAAATGAATTAAATGTAATTTCACCTACATAATGGGATACTATACATTCAACAGGACGGCCGTTAGAGTGAACCATTTTTTGCCGCTTATGGAAAATCGTCAGATTTTGTTTTGCAAAAATTCCATTTAACCCACAGAACAGGGTTGCAACCTCATGATACCAACCCCCAGCTCCCTTTTCATCTTGTTTACTGTCACATTATTGGCGGTATTTTCTCACATGCTTCGTAAAGTGATTACGTTCGGGGAGGGAAAGCTGCCTTTGTGCTCACAAACTGTGTGGAATCCAGAGAGTCCAGGACATTACCCACCAAGGCGAGCTGTTGTCTGGGAGCGAGGTTTGTGTTGGACTCGCTCCACATCACCTCATGTTTGAGATTACGGAGCAAGCCACCCAGAAGGCAGTATCCAAAAGGAATTTTTAATAAATTTGTTCGGCATTATACAAAAGAAACATTTTTTTATGGTTTCCCTTCCCTGTTTGCTGAATATGAAGTGGGAAGATGAAGTTGCCATCTATGTGATCTTCTCTGTTTCAAAAGGAAGTGAGGATGTTTAAACCCTCACTGAAGGAGTTGTAGAATGTAATTATCTGAAAATATTAGAAGCTTGTGTGGATTTAGACTCAAAAAGCCTTTAAAATGCTCAAAAATGTGGAAATCTGCAATTCCAAACTGCGTCTGCTGAAGAGGAGATATAATCGAAAGCTCCAGAACAGCTGCTAAATGGTCAGCGGTGGCCTCGCGACACGATAACATCACGGTACTTAAGTCACAATACCATCTTGTTGCTATTTTAAACATTTTGCGATTTGCTGAGTACTGTTATATATTTATTTTTTTAAACGTGTGCAGTTTGTCAACATCTGTTTTATCTAATAAGATAAAGTTTTCACTTCAATCATTTTTATTGAGTTCGTCAGTTAGTAAGCAGACAGTCTGACCAACACTCCATCTTTGTTTTGAACAACTTCCTGTCAATCCCGCTGACTTTACCCTGAAAAAGCTCTAGTGGACTAAAGAAGCAATAGTTTTAGCGCACTGCTTTCCTCTGAGCTAATAAAACATCTTTGTTTTGTAGCGCTGTTGGTTTTAGAGTGAGACCACACCGCTGCTCCTAGAGTTCAAGCCATCTACAAATTGCTCTTGCATGTTCTTATCCAGGATTCAATCAGGGTTGACCTTTTAAATGTGAGCTCCAGGCCGGCTAATGTGCCTCTGCTGAGTGCATCAATCTGTGTCAGGACTCTGGAAAACAGAGTGGGACCGGCGTTCGTGGTGAGCTCACTGTTTGAGTGCTTTCACTTGCTAACTTGCTCACTTTTCCCCGTTTCTCTTCAGTTCAATCTTTTACTCTCTCATTTACTTTCATCTACTTTTTTTTTTTTAAAGTTGTGATCGGACAAAACAAGCAATTTGACGACGTCACTCTTGGCGTTAGGAAATAGTAATGGCCATTATTCACTATTGACCTTTTATAGATCAATCAATGAGTCAATCATGAAAATAGTCCTTATAATTGAATGCTAGTTTTAACTTAGTGTTTGGGGGGAAACAAAAGCATTGTACAAGTTATTGAACCTTAATCTTGATTAAATTATTCACATAAGTCAGGCTGTTTACTTTTACGTTCCCATACAACTAAACTGCCTTTTCAAATACGTCGTCTTGTTTGACAATATTTCATGGATCTGCTGTTGAGCAGAAATAACCTCAATGAGATAAAAGGGCCACAGTTTAAATCAGAATCATCCTTATTCGCCAGGTGTGAGTAGACATGGCAGGTATTTGACTTTGGTTATTTCTGCTCTCTCTTTGAATTCACACAGAAATAGAAATGCAGCTAAAAGACAAGGACATGAAAGCTGAACAAGAGTCAAGACAGATAAGCAAGTAACAACATACAATGTATATTAGTCCAGCTTTTTCTGTAAATTGTAATCAATAATACAACACAGTCTCATGGAGTTTGTTAAAAAGTCACAAAATGCAATCTATTGGTTTGGCGTACAGGAGCACGAATGGTCAGCTTCATGCGTCTCTCAGAACGACTATTTTCGAGACGACGTCAGGTTACAAAACGGACGTATGGTTATGGAAAAACATCACGGTTGGGCTTAAAATAACTACGTACAGTTTGGTTTGGGCAACAAAAAAACATTAGGCAGCAAAACCCTGTTGTTGGGTTTAGGAAACCCGACATGAACGAAAACAAAACCTCAACAACAAAACTACATCGCGGCGTTGAAGACCAGTCTCGGGGTTGAAAGTCCTGTGTCTGTCGGACCCCACCGCCTCCCACCCACTGCCGCTGGTCTTTTTCAATATTTTATACTTCATCCATTTAATCCATGTTAGATAGTCACATGGATGCATTTAACAAAAAAAGATCCAGATCGACGTTTAGTTAGCATTGTTTTTGTGTTGAGCGCCACACAGAAAAAACAAAGTTTGTGTCGACGAAGCCAATAGATTACCTGAGTATCTCCCGTGATGCTGGGCTGAATAATACAGTAGTGCAAATGTGCTTGAATGAATATTACATAATATATCTAACAGGTTGCTTTAAAGACATGACGTAGGTGGATAATTCATTCATAACTAATCATGTATTCGTCATAAATGCATGGAAATATATGTTCATTGTGAATTTCTTTCATATTTGGACAAGAGTTCTTTCTTTTCTGTGTAAGTTTGCCATTTTAACTCAGGAAGCCTGTGCAGGAAATAAATATTGTTGAAAAATCTTTCCATGATCGCATCAGAAACAGACCAACTGAAACAAGCGGCCCGTTATCCTGTAAAAACAACTCCTTTTTTATTTCTGCCTCGCAGCCTTTTCTCTTCAGTCTCTGTCTCTCTCTGTCTCTGTCTCTCTGTCTCTGTCTCTCTCTGTCTCTCTGTCTCTGTCTCTCTCTCTCTGTCTGTCTCTGTCTCTCAGTAGGATAAAAACGTGATTAAGGTTTTTGGTGCATGTGTGTGGCCCGCAGAGCTCAACGGCTGCATACCTGCAGGCTGCACGCAGGTACTCTTAAACCTTTCCTCTAACATCGACCTTCTGTCAAAACAACTCTGGATATGTGTGCCACGTGAATCACGGCGGCTCTCTTAAGAGGTTGTTTGAGTTCCTTTGGTGTTTGAGTGTTCGGATGGGTTAGCGTGTCTTTTGTTAGCAGATCACATATGATCACATTCTTATTGTAAAGTGATGGTCGTGTGCAGGGCAGACACAAGCTCTTGAAAGATATTTTCTGTGTGAGAAGGAGGAGGAGGGGTTTGGAGAAATTCAAAAATGCTTTTATTGTCACCAAACGTGTTGCGTTACCGCAGAATGCTCTTCTGAAGGATCCACATGCACGCCAGAGACAGCCGGAAATGAACACTGTGTTGCACCACAAGAAGAAGAAAAACATTCCTTAGAGGGTTTATCCCGTCGGCGTCGCCGCTACACGACAGGAACAACGCCTGAAAGCAAAACCCACAACTGCAGGCGATTCGTTTCGCATAACTCCTGCCAGTATCTCACCATGGAAGGGGTTGAGGACCAGGAGGTAAATCAGGGAAAGAAAAAAAAAGTCCCGCAGGCGTGCAGGGGAATCAAACGGCTCACATGGTAATGCTCCCCGTGAGCTGTCAACAAGATGTGAAACTCTACGCCTCATGAACTCGCTGTTCCTCCAGAGAGGTCCATTTGGTGCCCCCTGCTACCGTATCCCGTTGCCACCGCCGGGAATTCACCTCCAACATAATTCAGCGGGCCCTTACCTTGACGCGGTAGGCGAGCTGGAGGTGGAGAGCAGACAGTGGGAATAAGGTTTCCATCAGCTGCGAGCCACCTGTCTGAGCCGTGAGATCACGCAGGAGAGCCGTGCAGCGACGCCGGAAAACAACCTGTTTGGAATCAACCAGTTGGTCAGAATTTATAGCGGATAGTGAATGACATACTGCTGTTGTCAAGGGGGGGATGACAATCGGTCCTTTGTACATCATTTCACCAGTTTCATTTCACTAATCCTTATTTTTATATGAACAGTGGCTGAAATGTGAAGGTATGTGAAGGAAATGTGAAGGTATCTGCAGCTCTAGACTTTTAGGCAGCATCTTTAGAAAACAAGCTCTGATAAATCCACTCTGTGGTACTAAATAAGCTAGCTGGTGAAATAAAACCATTTGTTGACATGCCAGCTATGTTAATAAACAATAAGAATATGAAAAGTGAAGAGATAGTTACATTAAAATATAATTGCGGTGTCAGGTTTTGGGGGTGAAGTGTTTTGTGTCTGCAGAGAGCAGAATCACCGGCATTAAAAAAACAAACTGTTATTGGATTTATAGTGTGTGAACTCTCGTTGTGCCCGTAACACCCGTCTAACACCCATGATGATGTTTTATAAACACTGCACATTGCTGCCCGTTCAGCGAGACGTCTTATCTAAATTCCTCAAAATCTGACTCCCTGAGGAAAGGTCCAGAACCAACAATAGACTCCGCATAGCAGCGTGTCAACAGCTGCTTTTGTTTCATCACTTACGGGGATTTGAACGGGATTTGAACGCAGCAAACGTAACAGCTTTCAAGCCCTCTTGGCACCTCCTGGCTTTTATTGTGAATACGGAGCATTTGAGGTAAAGGCGACTTCAGGTGTTGAGGTGTCACTGCAGTCAGTTGCATGCAATGGAAGAGGAAGTGAGAGGTCTGGCAGATGTGGAGAGCTGAGCACCACAAGATAAAACTCTGAGTCGTATTACTCATGGAGTCAGAGACCAAATTGGGGAAAAAGGCTTTGTTTTTTATTGTTGCTGCTAATCAGAGCAGTGGGATAAGCCCTTTGAATTCCAAGTGCAACAGGAAGACGTGATTAGGTTTCAAAGGAAGTCAGTGGTCACCAAAACCAATCTGGAGCGGCCAACTTTGACCATCAAGTGAACCTATTGAGAGCAGCCCAATAAACCACATGATGCATTAAAATAGTGACGTGCGTTTTATGGATTTTACTGCGGTTGAAAAGTCTTTGTTTTCTTGAAAGACGGGAAATAAAATCCTCCTGTCTTTTCGGTACAAAGTTCCCCTTTCACATAATAAAAGCAGAAACAACATCATATTTCCAGGTGGCATGTGGTGGGCTGTTATTCTACGCAACTGCAGCATGAACCAGCTTCAGCTTTACATGTGGGTCGGCCCAGTGCAAACACTGTCACACCAACCTACTCATTTAGGAAGCCACTTGCCGTATAGGAAGTGTTTAAATGTATATAAAGCTGTGCTTCCTTCATCCTGACGGAGATTCATCGCAGAGGAAAGCAGTCAAATTAGTGTACATACGAAGACATTTTACACATGAACATTACCAGGAAAATGTTGATATTTATTGCACATTTACTGACTTTGCAGTTTTTTCATGTTTATTTGGAAAACAGAAGGGCGATAGAGAATGTCCTGTTGGCAGATCATGGCCAAGTTGCATGAATAGAGAGAAAAACAAGAAATGTGTGGTGATACTTCAGGTCCGCTAAAATTCAGGTCCGATAAAATTGAATGTTCTTGATGTTGGTTAGAGTGAACTGTCGTTTACCCGACTCTCTGCTGCACAACACTGTTGGACTTTGAGCCGCTGGCCCAATCCTTCAGGAGCAGTTGGGGGTTCAGTGTCTTGCTCAAGAACATGACAGGAGGAGCCAGGGGTCAAACCACCAACCCCTCGCTGAATGAATATAATGCTCTCTGGACTCAGTCAGACAGCTTGCCTCAGTATGGCTCTCTATGGTTAGTGGGCTCTACGTTGGTGTGGCTCATAAAGACTGATGTGCAGAATACAGGCGACAATCTCTGTGTCCAAGCTGATACAGAAGAGCCTTGAGGTCTGTTTGACTCTAAATGGACCATCATTTACTAAATGAACATCATGCTGTATTGAAGAAGACTTGGAACTAGAGATTGAGACCATAAACTCATGTTTACAATGTTTACTGAGGTAATAAATCAAGAGAGAAGTAGAGTCATTTTCTCATAGACTTCTATACAACCAGAGGAGTCGCCCCCTGGTGGACATTAGAGAGAATGCAGCTTTAACACATGAAGCATCCGCTTCACTCTTCTTGGAGCGTGCCTTTTTTTGCTACAGCCCTTCACGTTGGTCCCTCTCATTTCAATCAGCCGTACAGAAGTAATAATGTCACATAATCTGATGGGCAAATATTAAGAACGGACCTGCATTAACACTCATTTACGGGAAAAGGGATTTACCTGCAGTGAGAGGACATTAAACTGGGCTTTAGTGCCTGCGGTGGTTAAAGGAAATAAAGAAGCATACGAGCTACTGACAGCTCTGACAACGAGACGCTCTCAAGCACAAACACTCTTACAGGACTCTTCTTGCCGTCCGTCCGTCACGTTGTCTTTGATGAAGCTTAATTATAGAGTCCAGGGCTGAAGCTGCAGACAGCCAGGTGGACAACATCCCAGCTCTCTGCGGCTCGGGAAACGCTTCCAGAGGACGCACTTATCTGATTTCACAGTCGACGTGCCTGCGTTCGTCGTACCTGTGTGTGCGGTCGCCAGGCAGTTTAGATAAAAGGAAACGCGTCTCTCAAGTGCGCACCTTTCTTGCCAAATGGAGAAAACACTTTTCTCTCGTGTTTCTCTCTGAAGACGTGACTCCCGTGCCGGCCGGCTCGCCGAGGTAATTTCAGACTGCTCTTTCAGCTTCGTCAGCGGTGGATAAAATGCTGATTCACAAAACGAGCCTTCAAAGTCTCCATTGTCGAAACTGAGGAGAGGAGGGGGGGGGGACTCTATTTTCCAGCCAGTGCGGGTTGTGTGTAACCCGACATGTCTAAAGTCTAATTGCTGAGATGGAAATACAGTAGATCTTTTGATTCCCTCCATGTGAAAGTGCTGTTTCCACGTCTGAATCCACACCCCATGACACGAGCGCTCAGCACAAACATTTATTTCAGATCTCAGCGTTGTTTACAAACTGCCAGTGGCTGATGGGAAGTGAGGAACCATTCCATTCCAACGCCCCTCTCATTATGTCGGGTTTCTGGCAAACGCTTTCACACGCAGGACGTTTTTGAACCAACATGACTTCATAATTGTCATCATGAAGCCCATCAACGTGTCACCACAACCAATAACTGACGTCAGCTGCTGACCAAAGTCAATGCATTCCAAGTTATGCAACGACACAGACAAAAAGGGATTTATCCTCTGCCATGAGTTCTGTAACAATCTGCTTATATTTTGTAGAATTACTGTAAGGAAACAAAGCGTTGATTGACAGCCAGGAATGAAGTGCAATCAAAGGATTTGACGTGACGTGTGAAGCATTACATAAGGAGTTACACATCGAACAGACATTCAGCAATCTGTTGACTTCTATCTGCAGGCTTTGTTGTTAACTTTTGTATTATTTGAAGTACTGTCCTTTGCTCTGATTGAAAGCACCAATCATCAACACTAAACTTAAAACAACCTAAGTAGCAAAGAGCCCATCATTTCTATCAAATCTGGGCCATAATGATATTTAAGCAATTTTCTATTTATAAATAGTCATTTTATATGTATATATATTATGGACAATTGTTACACTTTCTATGACGCACATGTCTATATTGCATTATTAACATACTTTCAATGCATTATTATCTAAGTCTCTATATTACAGTTTTAAGCCCTCATAAATATTCATAATGATTTCTAACAATAATCAAAACACATTATAAAGCATTTTTTTTTAAATACTTATAGGTCAACTATCATAACACTTCATGATTCACTCACTCACATTTTTTTAGGATGTATTATAATTCCCATTGTTGTCAAACATTATAATCTTTTTATAGTTCATGGGTGATTTGTTTTTGTGATACCTCATAGTTTTGTCGGTAAGCAGTAATTTATTGTTGTCCTGATATTTTCATTTGATATATATTTTAATATTTATTTTCATTGAGCGGGTGAATCCGAGGTAGTACCCTTACAGAGTCCTGTATAATTACCACAGACTTCCAAACACGTTTGCACTAATTACTGAGTTCTTGTTTGAATTTGCAGAGTAAAGACGTCAATCGTGGAAGGTGGACCGACGGGAAAACCACCAAATCTGGGTTTTCCTCGGCACAACGGAGTCCGATCTGACTGCTTCTTGAAACAGACCCCTGATCTGCTTACATCACGGTCAGTGGCGTTGTTTTACTGCTTGTCGTGTTTTTAAAGCGACCAGGTAAAGATTGTTTTCTGGCCAAGACTGAAAGTAACCTTCCACCGACTCGTAGATTCTCTTTTTACCAGTCTGGTGCGAGGCCGACCGCGACACTGGTCATCTCGGGAAAAGCAAATATTTCAAAGAGAGTTTTCAGAAGTTTACAGCCCTGATGCCGTTGTTAGTGTCTTCGGAGCTCAGTTGTTGTCTTTGGCTTGGTCACAGTAAATATTTCTACTCCTCCGTTGTGTTAGAAAATGATGTGTATTCAAGCCCTGGAGATGGTTTCTCTTCGCAGACTAAATACAGTCTTTTTGAATGTTTAGCTTTTCTCTTTTACAGTATGTCATTTGTGTTGGTTTTTCTCTTCCTTTGTAAGTGTGGCTGAAATGCAACGCTTACATCACATCTCTTCTTGTTGTTTTTTCGCGCTGCCATCTGATTTGCTGCCACCGTGAAATTGCTCGGCTATAATAAGCATCGCTCGGAATCTTTATTGCATTTGTGCCGAGGCTTCGTCTGCTTCACGACAACTTTTTTTCACCTACGAGATCAAACGCAAGTGCAACAATTTAACTGTTTCTTTTAACCATTTATCTGCTTAACAAAGGGTTTCTGGTTCAGTCACTTTTGAGGCTTTACAGTTGAGTTCAAGACATGAGAAAAAAGTGTTTCCTCCACGTCATTAGCAGCTGATTTAGACCAAAGTTTTATCTATTTGGAGTCGCTGGTGCGCATCTGATAAAGTGTGCTTCCTTTTAAGTTGGGAGAAAACGGGTGGTCTGCAGCGGTGGCGGCAACGAGGGCCAAGTGATTTGTGGCCCGAGCGGAGACACAGAAATCAGAAGGGATTAGAAAACATTTAAAAATTCGAGTCTGGTTTTCTCCTTTACAAAATGCAGAGCGAACAAAGTGTGCAAGTCCACTGAAAAACGGCTGAGGATTCCTCACACAAGCCAATGGGATCTGCTAGCCGCATGAAGATTGCGAACATGACTATTGTTGGATAACTCAATTAAACATAAAGACAATTAGGGTGAAGTCGGGTGGAGATAATAGCAGAGCAGCAGTGAACGTATCAATATATTCATGCTGGGCTCATTAAACAGTCTCCAGGTCAGTGTAAAATAATCCGAGTGTATTCGAGTCTTTCGCAGCACCGGGCCTCCTCTTGATCTGTTTTGCATCAGTTTCAGAGGGATTGTTTGCTCAACAACATGCAAAATCGGAGCGAGGATGTCATTTCAGATGACAGCATCTGGCCTGCGAGGAGGTCGTAAGGCTGCCACGAGGAGACATCCCCCCCGCTCAGATCTTTTTTTACGGCGGCCTGCGGAGGACATGCGATGCACTGGAATCGTAAACACTTATATAGACCGTCAAGGAACTGAAATCTGCAGTCAATCAGACTCCAGGCTGCCAGAGATGGAGTCAGATCCCGGGCGTCTTCCAGAAAGGGGGACCGACTTTAAGGGCTTTTTACTTCCGTTCTGCCCTGGCAGAGCGAGACGGTGTCAGATCCTGTGCGTCCTCAGCCTCTGGTTGAGCTCGTACCTCGTATAATTCAGGAACCGCCGTGGCCGCCTCTGGCTTTTGACATTTGGGGCTTGCGGGGCCACGAACACCAGAATAATCACTCACTCTGCTCCGAAGACTGCAGTCATTGTCTGGAAGACTCAAGTCTTTGAGTAATAATGGCAAACATATCTTAAGTTTTATGAATCGATGGCGCCGCGCTGCTTTGGCATCATCTTCACCAAATTCTGCCTTTAAACTAGTCGAATAAGCACAAACAAGAAACCTTTTGTAGCAGGACCCAAACTTTTGCATCCATAATTCATATTATGTTTTAAACAAAAAGGGAAAAAATAAAGAGTTGTTTTCAAACATTAGAGGGGTCGGTTGCCTGCTAGCTCTCAGCCCCCCTCGTCTTTCGGTGACTTGGCAGCAGATCAGCCGTCCTTTTCTGTAGATGCTCCTTCGGCTTCGGCTGCATTGTGGCTCAAACTCCAAATCTGCTCCGGAGGTTGTGGCCTCGTTGGAATGCATCCACAAACACTCTACCGCTCTCGCTCGCTCTCTCTCTCTCTCTCTCTCTCTCTCTCTCTCTCTCTCTCTCTCTCTCCCTCTCTCTCTCTCTGAACACGTCCTCCCTCCCTGTTTGACTTCCCTCTGAAGCCAGAAGATGGGAACTCACTTACTGCAGGCTTTGTGCACACTGCGGCTGGAAATTGAAAAGTAGATCTGATGTCTCTGTCAAGCTTCACCAACAATAAGCTTGTTGTGTGCAAGGACCCTTTAGAAAAAAAAGAAGTTTTCACAGATTTAAACACAAGCAAAATCTGTTGTTTCCTGTTGCTAGAGGACAGTTGGAAGCAGTTTACAGTGTCGGAGGGTATAACAATACTAGAAAGATATTGCAATGCCCTGCTGTTAAAAACACACTGCAATCCAGTCTCACCAACTCTTTGTTCATACATATGGAATTGCCTTAACAGGTGTGTGCTTAAAATCCTTTCAAGGGTGCGTTTGCACAATCCCACGTGAAGTATTTCATGTGTTGTAAAGCCACGTTTAAAGTAGTCTTTAATGTACTCACAATATATTTCCATGTCAAGTGTACAGTAACCAGCCAAAGAGCTGCTTCTATGACTGTTGTGTTTAAGTATCTCATAATTATGACTTTCTATCTCATAATTTCGACTACGGGGATATTTTTATTATCAAGTCTAACTTTTAATTATTATTTTTTTTTTTTTTTTGCTGGCGGTTTGCGGGCCACATAAAATGACGTGGCGGGCCTTGAGTTTGACACCCCTGCCTTAGACTGTCTATGGTATTAACAGTTATGTTGCTGCCTTATTTGTGCCCAGTTGGCGGTATTTGTTGAGTGTTGATGGAGCAGCTACAATGTTAGCATAGCCTAGCAATGATCGATCCAAACTCCATTCAGAATACAAGCATTTAAAAAGTGATTTACTTGTGAACGTACCTGACAAAGCATGAATTTAGACTTCTTACAAATCAACATCATTATGTAGTTGTTTCGGCATACTTTGCATCCGTTTATTGCAATTAAATCACAGCACACGCTGCAGGAAACCAGATTAATTCAACCAATGTTTGACTTTTGCTAGATACAATAATTCAGAGAGTTGTGTCGTCCTCTGGATGATGTTATGAACCCAGACCCGACAGCGTTTGCTTTTCCAACGTCTCTTGGATTTTCACAACATGTACAACGCAGCAATAGAATCAGAATCAGAATCAGAATCAGCTTTATTGGCCATGTATGCTTACGCATACATGGAATTTGACTCCGGTTTCCAATAGTGGTTTATTGGCCATGGTTGATAAGACGTTGTTGAGTGACACAAATGAACACTTTGGGATCCTGCGGTCAAACTTGCACGAGTTTCTCCTTGCGTTTGTTATGAACGCAACATAAATCTCACTAATTAACACGCTATAGTTTGCTTAACCCGTACGCGAACAGAAACGTAAACACGTCAATTTGTGGTTTAATGGGCAGCAAAGTTTTGTAACTATCTACAACTGTTTATCCATCTGGATAAACCTCCCTCTTCCAGCTAACATAGGTTGCAAGATATGGTTGTCGAGCACAGATGTTAGTATAGATGGCTGTACAAACCTCACCGTGACAACAAGACTCCCAAGAGTTCACTGCATTTGGCCGTTCTTTGCCAAGAAATGCTTCATTGTAACCACTTTGTCTTTCTTGGAGTGATCGGGTGACAGTTGAATAGCTATAAGGCCGAGCGTAAATACAACCAGGACACATTAGGGCGGTGATTTAAATCTCATGTCTGCAGCCGCCTCGGGGGAGCGGTCTTAAGAGGCACCAGGCCACAAATTGGTCAAGCGTAAATCGATGCTTCTACATAAGCCGCATATGTCATCGCTGTACTTCGACCAAAACATTACGTCTCCAACCGCAACGAGCAGCATAACCGCACATTCTTTAACCAAAACTGCTCAAAACAAGTGAGAAAAACAAAAGAAAACATAACATCTTGTATCTGTCGTGTTTTGTTGTCCAGCAACACTTGTCGGTTGAATCTGGTGCACGATATTGGGTAATGTCCAAGAAGAGAATAGAGAAATAGAGTGTTGTAATGGCCCAACAATGTGAATGCAGCAAACCCCCCCCCCCCCCCCCCCCTCACAGCATCTCTCCACCTTTTGTCAGTCAAATTTATCTGCTGCTTGAAACGGGTTTCAGTGCAGCACACACGTGTGGTTTGTGCATTCTGGTGTATATACTGTAAGTGAGGACCCCCACCATCATCTCTCCCTTGTGCTTGTCTGGAGGGCGTCTACAGTGAGAGGTCACTCGTTCATTTTTCAGCATCCTTGTGAGGTGAAAACAGATGGTTACCCCTCACAGTGAAACCAGGCGGTGTTGCATCATGACTGCACAGCCCGAAGCCAAAGAGGCGATGGGAGGGGGGGTGTTAGCCCCCCCACAGCGGCTCTCCTAATTATAAAGTTAAATGTCAGACATTACCGAGGGAATTTTAATCAAAGAGTTCATTTCCAAAATACTGTCCATCTATTTTGGAAACACTTGGAGTCACACGTAATTCATCTTCCAGGATGTGAAACTTTGTTTTTCTTGTTTTGTCATGCGAGGGCTTGACTTCCTCATTAATCATTTTTAAAAGTACCAAAAATCTGTAAAGCAAAACCTCTGACGGCTGATGCATTCGGATTGTCTCACAGTGTATGTCGTTATATTCCCAATATGTTAAACTCCGATGCACAAAGCTGCTGATTCAGTCGTTCAATACACTCAGCTCAGTTTGAGGATTCGGTGTTAAAGATTTCTACGTTCATGGGCTGAACATTAGTTCTTCTTCTTTGTATTACAAAAAAAAGCTGGAATCTTAAAATCCTTCCTGTGAACCAGAATATTATTCTATTTGACAAATTTCCGCTTGGGGATGAATAAAGTATATTTCTATTCTATTCTATTCTCTTGAAAAACACCGAAAGTGTTCGAATCTGTTGTGTTTGAATAAAATAAAACCTAAAACCTTTCCTTTTAAAATATTAAAGCTTTAACTGTCTGAACTTTAACAACATCAATAATCAGAGGATCAGAATTTGCATTTGGCACCGTCCCCGTTGAAGCCGCTCGGTGTGCTCGGGGGAAATGTCAGAACTTTAAAACCCCTCACGGTTAAAAACCTCGAGTCCAACATGTCCGCAGGCGAAGGCAGCGTCGTCCAAGACTCGGTGTGAGGATGATTAAACAAAGCGCAGCGGTCGAGGAGCAGTGACGGAGCGCTCGGTGATGAAAGCCAGACAGTGAAACGGTTCCTGAATGGGTTTGTGAGGCGAAGCAGACCCAGAGACCGAAACACATTACATGATTTCACTAAAGTGAAGAAAGAGAAAAGGGGGAAGTTTTACGGCTCAAACTGAAAGTGACTTCACTTTTCAGATGTAACGATGCCTGAAACCAAAATGTTACAGACACAATCAGGAATTTAATCCGCTGTCCAAGTTTGAAGATATCCTGTTTCTGCTTGAACGTCGTCGCTGACGGATGGAAAATATCATTTTTAAGAACTTTCTTTGTGTTAACAGAGCATGCTGTAAATGTTGGTGTGAACATTTCTTTTGTCCAGTAAATCACTTTATAACAATGGCCTCATGAGGTTACAGCGGAGGACACAGAACAGCAATTACAGATTTTAAAAAGTAGCACCACTGTGATCACACACAGTAAAGATTCAACCTGATTTATACTGTAGACCCCAAATGCAGTGATGTCATTTCACCGAGGAGCATGTAGCGCATGTCATAACTGTGTGGTGAAGAGTTCCCGAGAAGAACAATAAAAAAGACAATAAAATCTGATTGATTTTCACCCAAAATACTAGTTTATTTATTTAAAAAGCACTTCAAATTATAGTTCAATTATTTCAGTTTAAACAGATGTAATGTTTCTATACACTGTTTGTGTTTACACTAACGGCTCCTGCAAGAAAAGATGTCGAGGAGAATGTGGAGAAAACTGAAAGGCAAGATGATTAATAAACATCTGACTTTTTTAATAAGGTTTTATTAGATTTTTTGATTTGGAACTTAATGTTTTTAAAATGTTTAGACTTCTTTGTCATGACCAGAGTCCAGGTCAACACATGTTGGAAACAGAGGTGCTTTAAATGGCCTTTTTAAGTGTTTTCACTGTAACATTTCTGTTGTGTTTAAAATACATGTCAGAGTCTCCCCTTGTTCCATGCATACAGTCTTTTCAAAATAAACCGCCGATGTAGTTAGTTTTTAAGCTTTACTTGGTTAACATTAGGCAACACAACTTCTTGGTTAGACTTGGAAAAGGATCAAGGTTTTGGTTAGAATAAGTGTGTTTGTTAGGTAAAATAAGTATAAGCTCGTTACATAACTTAAAAAGATAAATAAGGACGTTGGGTAACAAAAGAGAGGTAAAATAAGATGACGTTGATTTGGTTTCACACAGGATACAAACAGCGATTTCCCTGGTGAAAGTCGTGTTTTTTTTATCCAAACATCCACTCCGACCTCCTTTCTCCCTCTTTATATACTACTTTGTATCAGTTGCTCAGGCTGTCTAATAATAATGCAGATGGTTTTACATTGGAGTTAGTTGAAAGCCTTACAGACACGTACGGGTGCCTCAGTGTGCTGGTATAAAGCGGCAACCTCCGGTTCGGAAAAGTGAAGCCAATACTGAAGTCTTAAAACCTGCATTCTCTCTAATGTCCACCAGGGGGCGACTCCTCTGGTTGTATGGAAGTCTATGAGAAAATGACTCTACTTCTCTCTTGATTTATTTCCTCAGTAAATATTGTACGTTCACTGGTTACAAATTCCAAGATGGCGGAATAAAAAATGACGAACTCAAGGCTTCAAACCAATAGGCGACTGTACGACATTTCTTATGTACAGTCTATGATATATATATATATATAAAACAAAACATTCCATTGGGTTACACCGTCAAAATACACCAAGTAAGAGCAAACAAAAAGCTTTTACTTTTGATTTTCCACCCGTGTTTAATCCCAACACTGTAATTTAAATTCGGCAAATACAGTCAATATTTTGGTTCTCATGTGAGGATGTCCGTCTTTGTTTGAGTTTCTAAAAGTTTGAAATAGTGTACGAGGCGGGACCAAAGAGGGTTCGAGGCCTTTTTCTCATTTGATGAGCTCCAGACTGAGACTAGATCAACTCAATTCATATCCCCAGATTGAAACAAAAATAAAAGGAATCGAAACGTCCGCAAAGTACCACTTAACTGGCATGAAAAAGTGCCTTCTGAGCGTTTGGCCTCATCACAGTAAAGCAGTGTTCAGAGCAGTGACACAGATTGTTGTGATCAATGCATCGCCTCACAGTGTGTTGCCTGCTGGAGAGAAATCAATGAAAGCAGAACTCAAACTGTTAGCAGTAAAGGTAAATCATCAGTAAAGTCATCCACGCGTGTGGTTCCATTTCAGATGTCCTACCAGCCTGTACAGTTTGACTGTATCACAAAAACACATGAAGTAAATAAATGTCCTAGCTGAGATTGGAACCAGAGAGTCTGTTGATGTCATTCAGCATCGCCGCCAGCTCCATCCAACCCCATCACAGGTGAGGATGTTGCAGCGAGTGATGCTTTTCTGAACATTTAGAGGGGACTCATTTGTTCACACCTGAACAAATTTAGAAAATATAAAGAAAACAACACATGCTGCTTTTTTGCCATGTTTCCAGTTGTGCTGCATGTCTGTTTCCTGAGGGGGAAACACTGTGATGGAGGGAATCATTGGTTTTATAGGCTTCACTAATTAACTGTGAATAGACTAAGTGGGATCCTAAAAGCTGATTAAAAGTCTTTAA
Source organism: Anarhichas minor (assembly GCF_050575085.1). Lineage (NCBI taxonomy): Eukaryota > Metazoa > Chordata > Actinopteri > Perciformes > Anarhichadidae > Anarhichas > Anarhichas minor. The sequence goes on from NW_027466477.1 coordinate 1,405,163, forward strand.
AATCATTGAAATAAAATCAATATGTTGCCCTCCACTGGAAATGAATGAGAGCACTACAAATAAAGCAGCTTTTATAAAAGATGTATAGCAGCTATTTATGTTGACCTGTCAATCACAGTAAGCCCCGCCCTAAAGCATCCCCTGCTTTATGGTCTGTTTGACTCTAAATGGACCATCATTTACTAAATGAACATCATGCTGTATTGAAGATGACTTGAACCTAGAGATTGAGACCATAAACTCATGTTTACAATGTTTACTGAGGTAATAAATCAAGAGAGAAGTAGAGTCATTTTCTCATAGACTTCTATACAACCAGAGGAGTCGCCCCCTGGTGGTCAGCAGAGAGAATGCAGAACCAGAGGTTGCCGTCTGGTTACAGCACTGCTTTTTGTTAAATTAATAGTTAAACTCATAACATATAACAACTTATAACAGTTTAACTTTGGCTGTGATTATTATTTTAGGACTTCTGGAAATGGTTTGCTATGTTGTCATAACGTCTAATATTCTTTGCTGTTTTGACTCTTGACTTTCGAATCTATATGTGTGCATTCATTGCAAACTGTACATCCTGTTCTAATTCATTAAATCAAAGAAGAAGAAAAAAAAGGGATAGAGAAGGAGCTTGCAAACTGTCGATTACCAAGCGTGTTAGCTTGGTCACAAACGGCACAAGAAGTTTATCCAGTTTATCAATAAGAGATTTCGTGCTCCTTCATTAGCAGTTTGTCCTCAACTTGAAAGATTTGCTTGGATGTACTTCAACCCCTGCAAGCAACGCTGATTGTTGCGGTTCCATTGAAAATAACAGATTTTTACATTAACAAAACATTTTGGCGGTATCAATGCTGTTGTAATCTGGCCTGAAGCCCGTCCACTCGTGCATTGTTATAAGCAGGTTGAAGTGCATGCCATGCCACAGTTTTAAACAGAGCTCTCCCACAACGTCATGATTTCGAATGCCTGTTTTAAAGTCACACGTATCTCTAGTTGGGACAGTCCTGACAACATACAGTAGTGTTGGCATTGAGATGGATTAAACTAAGTCCTGCTGCAGTGTAGGGGGGTGGCATTGACCAGAGAACCTGCAGAACAGAACATGTGTTTGGCTCACACAGATGAGGCCAGTGTTGCTGCAGACTCACCGGACCCCTCCGGTGTGGAGCTGAAACAGAGAGCTCTCTGGTCGGGAGCTAGCTGAGAGCAATAAATTGAACAAAAACAGAACCAGCTCAAAGGGGAAACTATTCATCCCAGCCCTATAACTCTTGCTGCTCCTTTTCCCCCCTATTATATTTTATGTCCGAGCTTTTTCGCCCTGATTGCATTAGCAGGCCCCAAAGAGGCCTTGGAAGAACAAAGCGTCATTGCTGGAAGCAGAGCCAGCTCGGAGGAGGAGGAGCCCGGAGGTCTGGACGGCGAAACACAGCTATATAATGAGAAAAGGCTCTCGTGTCATCTTGTAAATGACTTCTCAACGCACACTCCAAGGGATGGAGTTGTGTTTTTATCTTTTTGTTGCAGTTTTCTGTGCCTGTTTGTTTGACGGAGCTTATTTTATGGTCCTTTTTTTGTTTTATTGGCTGTGTAATTTTTTTGTCATTTCAATTAGTAGATTCAGCAGAACGAGTAGTGTAAACTGAAATGTATTCTAGTAGTAATATTATTCAGGCAGTGGCAGTTGTAGTACTTAGAGTAGTACTCCGATTTGAGGGGGAATGCCGTCCCTCTTTATAGCAATATGACCAAAATCCATCCCTCCTCTCCATCCACGAGTAGCAGAAAGAATGCAAGGGAAGTGTGTAGTTGAATATGTTTGCCTGACTCATTGATCCTTTATCTAACTGAGGTTTGTGCCAGTTAGAATCCGTGGCCTCTAGGGCTGGTATTTCATACTCGATACATAGTATCACAACTCCCCTGGTCAAACGATACCTGCAATCGATTGAGGTAGTAGCAGTTGTAGAAGTAGCAGCAGTAAAGGCTGTAGTAGTAGTAGTCGTAGCAGTAACGGCTGTAGTGGCAGTACTAGTGGAAGTGAAGGTTGTAGTAGCTGTATAGCAACAACAATGGCTATGGCACTAGCAGTAATAATAGTAGTACTGGCTGTAGTAGTAGTAGTAGTGGTAGTTGTAGTGGTAGTGAAGGCTGTAGTAGCAGTATACCGTAGCAGCAACAATGGCTGTGCTTGTGGTGGTGGTAGCAGTAGTATTTGTAGTAGTAGTAGTAATAGTAGTGGTTAGTAAGGTTGTAGTAGTAGTACTGGCTGTAGTAGTAGTAGTGGTAGTTGTAGTGGTAGTGAAGGCTGTAGTAGCAGTAGTAATACCACACAGCTGAGGAATGGGAGAGACCATTTTAAAAGTTGACAAACTGCCGTCTGGATCATTGACTAAGTGGTTTGTAGCTCAGAGCCCAGCAGCATCACTGTTTGTGTTCACCTATCATTGAGCAGTAGCTGCTGACCGGATGGGACTCTGGAGATTAGAGCTTCACAGTGCCGTGGGGACGAAGAGGTGAGGTCATGGCTTTTAGCTTTAGAGAAGCCCAGGACCGCTCTTGTTTACTTCTCACTGTAGTGACTGTACTGCATGTGATTCATTAAACCTCTTCCCCTTACCTCCTCCCGGTGTCGTCATTATGCTGCAGAGTTCACGGACGTTATCGGCATGCTTCGCTATGAATGAATCATGGAAATTGCCGTAATTATCTCTCAACCAGATCCTCTTCATGTTTACAACCTTTAAGCCAGTGTTTTTCCTCGTCGCATTCATCCAGAGGCGAGGGAGAGGAAATATGGCTTGCATCAAGTCAGAGAATAAATTATTCTTAATTGCTTACAGAGAGCGGTGGCGCTTGGGGGGTTTTGTGGGGAGTCAGCGGGGGGGCTGCACACTGATGGTGACTCTAACGGTGTACAGTAGGTCATGTATTACATAAAGGTGGAGAGTAAAAGTATTACAATGGCTCAATCTGCTTCATAGAAGGAGAATATGTTTCTCAATAGCTATTGAACTGTTATGGGTAGTTTAAAAAATATATATACGTATGTTCCAGTACTTTTCCTTGAGACTGTTGATTTATAACTGTGATAATATCCTAAATTATAGTAGCGCTGGTGATGAGCTCAGAACATAACCTAGTAACAGTTATCAATATTTAAGGGTCTAATGTGAAAGAGCTTTATTTTGCAGTTTTGGATGACTCTCACCGCTTTCATTAACTTTGTCTGCTAATACTTTTGACATATAATTAGAATTTAGATAAAACATCGATGTTGATTTTACAGTTTTCTTCCGCTGTTCCTTTGAAGCCAAAATAAATCAATTACAGCAGGTTTACATCTAACAAGTAAGGCTTGGAAAACAACTTAGTACCTCTTTAGCAAAACGATTTAGTCATTTGCAGCCTTTCCCCTTTTTAATGCGCCGTAAAAGTACAATAACAACATGTAACCCATAGTAACAACCAATTAGTGTCAGTCAGAGTGTGCTTGTGTCCTTTCTGTGGCTTCAGTCATATCAGAGAAAGTCACGCTGGACTTATTCTACCGTGCAGTTTGAAGTGACGTAGTTATGATTACCCAGTCTAACGACTCTACAGTGCACACGATGCCTTCAGTCAACACAATGCAGCATGAAATGAAGCTAAATGTAAATACTGTAGGAAAACAGGTGTATTTGCAAAACAAAGCTTCTTTTATTTTTCCTGAGAAATTAGTCCTCGTCTGACGCCGATGTCATGAAAAGTTATTTAAAGCACTGCTGTTGCAACTTGAGCCAAAATACAGCTCATTACTGTTTCCACCTCTGTAGGGCTGTGGTACAAATATGGTGCTAAAACTAAAGAAAACGAAGGCTTTTGTAGGCTTTTGTAGATGTGAAAATGCACGTTAAAACACCAGAAAGAAATGTTTGGCTTGGAACAAAAATGTCCAGTAAAAACACCATGTGTTCCCTTTTCCGAACAGCTGAGTGAGAAAATTTAGAGGAACTATTAAATTGAACAATTGGGTTACAATGCTGCCAGAGGAGAGAATTTCCCTGTTGGCTTCAACTCACTGACAAGAGGTAGTGATTATTCAGTTCGGTGTCTGAAAGGCTATATTATTTTTAAAAATAGGTAAAATTCCCCAAACCAAATGTTTCTTATTTGAAGACATCCCTCAACAATGGAAAATGTGTCAACTATGACGAGCCAACTAGCTCACTAACAGCGGTTTTGTTTATTCATAATCATCTCTTTGTAACAAACCCTGAACATGACATATTTCAAATGAGACCACATGGAACCACATTGGAGTGAAACACCAGATGAAATCTATAATTTCAGCTATGTGTTGATGTTTTCGGATAGTTGGACATGGAATCCAGTGCTTTACATCCAGATGGTAACCGCAGCCGGGTTTCTGAAAAAGACTCCACTGCTGTGTAGCAACACAGGTGTGGGACCTTCATTTAATTTTCATTGCCAACTTGCATCGCGATGGCAAAGTTTCCTTTTTGGAATTAAAACTTGCCAATGCTGCAAAACATGGAGCTCTGAGGCCATGACGTTTGGTGCTGGTCCAGGTCTTATGTTTATGTACTCGGAGGCCCCTGAAAAGCTGAATCCATTCTACCTGCAACTGGAAAGTCATTGTGAATCACACAATTTGTTTTTCCACTTCTCTGAGGAGTTTTTTTATTCTCTGTGACTTGATTGTGAATACACAGTCGTAGTCCCAAGGAGGTCTGTATATATGTGAGCTCATTTTGGAAACTCAGGAATGTTCTCTCGTGTTTGTTTTGTTTTCTTCTTCAGTTTACTTAAATCCAAACTCCAATTTTACTATGATTGACACCGTCTCTGGGGTTGTTTGAATTATCATGATACAGTAACCTCACACATCTGCTGCCTTAATACGATTTAGAGAAAGGCTAAGAACATTATTTTGAAATGTATAATTTGATCCAGATCTGATATGTTCTGAAAATTTGGCAATTGGGGATCTTCAGCTTCTCTCCATGTACAGCGGGACTAAACTCTTTTATTACGGAGTCTCAAATTAAGAGGTTGAAATTGGTCATTGGGTGGACAAAACAACAGTTCAATTATCAGCTTACAACTCCATTTCATAGTGACATTCCCAGCCAGTCCACACAATCACCTGGTCGATTCACAGTGATCTCATGTTTTAGTTACGTCCCAAGTAACAGGATAATTGTAGCAACGAATGTGGCAGTTGAGGGACTGAGTCTGTACCGGAGACCAGGCTCTTTGAATTACTGAATCTTGGATGATATGTCCTGGCTGTGGACTCCACTGTAAGTAAATGCCAGAGCACACCCTGCTGAATCTGGCTGAATGTGTGATTAGCTCTGGCGGCTAAATAAAGGGCATGTTGGCTCGCAGAGGTGCCGGAAAGCTGTTTTTCTTTTTCTTTTTTTTTTTCCAAGGACAGCATATCCCCATGCCTCACATGTGGATGCGAGACGTCTAATACTCGTGAGCCGATTTGTACTACTGTTTCTTTTGCAGATGGCGTTTTGGATGAATGATGATCCGTCTCCTGTCAATGAGTTTGCAGATGAAAACCAAGTGCTGCAGAAATGGGGAGCAGATCCAGAGGGGGCGTTATTTGGTTAAAAGTCTGTCGATGCACAACGATATGAACAAGTATGCAGACGCTAACGGTTTTGCATTTATCCGTATAGGTTTTTAAATTTGATCCTCGTGATCTAATAATAATGATTTATCTCCAGGCTTTGAGAGCGTGCCAATGTGCCAATGACAGTCTTTTTTCAATCTTTGATTTGTATCAGCTGCATCAATGGTAAATTCATGAGTTAAACTACAAAATCTGCAAGATGGTCTGTCGGAGAGAAAAACACTCGATACCGTTTTAATATTTTAAAAGCTGGGAAAGGATTGCATCTTTTCGCTTTTCGAAAAACAAAAGTTATGACAAACAATGTGAAGTTATCGCACACATCCCAAATGGTTTTGGCAGTTGCTGAACCAAGAGAAGTCAGGATGACATTTAAATAATAATGATAATAACTGCTGCCAATCCGTAAACAGAGTCCTGTGACTCCTGCGACATGTTGACCTTTGTAACAAATAATTTATTCCCGCCTAAAACACATTTCATATTTTACCGCAATTTATTAGCACATCTACAAGTGAATTTCAAGCTAAAAGCCAATTCTGTTAAATCTGTATACACCAGCAGGTAAACCACAATTGTTTGGAGGCCATTCTTTATCCTAAAGACTGATGAAATACTGAAGGCAGCCTGTTAGTTTTCCAATTTAATAAAGCTTTCTGGCCTTCTGACAGAAAGTGTGTTTCCGCTCCTGATCTCAAGGATTCCGGAGTTGTATCTGATGGCTGGAGTTGTTGCTCTGGGGCTGCTGGTGATTGCAGCCACAACGGGCTTACAACAATCAGTGTGCAGGATCCAGTCTGCTTTAGAGATATGTCTCCCACCAGAAGTTTATTTTTTATTTCTGTCTTCTCTCAATGTCGATACCATAAAACATCCTTTTCTTTGTGTTTGTTCATGTTGGCTGTAAAGTAAGGTTCACCCGTAGGTAACACAGGGATGACTGAAAACAGATTGTGCTTACTTTCTTTTGTTTTGAAGTATGGCAGCTGATTTCCCTCAACAGACGAATTCCATCCTGTGTTTCCTTCAAAATCAGCAGCGTATCAAACAATGATTAATTGGATATCCCATCTTAACCACCATAGATTTTGTGAATTTCAACCATAAGTCCTGAAGTGTTGCATCCTTTTTTATGGCTTTTCAAAAATAAAACCCTAAATCATAAAAATATTCCTTCACCGACTCTTGTGATTGAACTCCTTCCAGCTCTATTTGTCAGCGTTTAGCACTTAAACCCCTCATGGTTTTATTGTCCCAGTTAGAGCTGTGATGGTGGATTAAAATATCAAAGGCAGAGAGAGGGAACGAGAGCTGAACTAACATACAGAGAGGTAAAATGAGCAGGCAGTGGAAAACGAAGCCTGGAGAGATGCTTGGAGTGGCTGTCCAAATCAAACAGACACTTTGCCAGCGCTCCAACCTCAGCGAGCCATCCATCACTGGATAGGGACATTATTACGAACATGTTTTCAGCCGTTGGTTCCATAGGTGCAAGGTCATTTCTGTGTCAGCGTTTTCACTGTAAACAAGACATCCCTAATATTAATCTTGAACCGTCTTCTTAAATGGAACATTTGAGGTGCTGAGGGGAATATGAAATATCTCATGATGGCTGTGTTTTTATGAGCTTGGTTAAATGTATCCTTTTACAAAATAATTGTCTTTTTCCATTAAAAGGAAATGGGCAAACAGTCCTTGTTTCAAAAAAGTGAACCTGTCCGTGGTCGTTACCCACTATACGGTCCAATCACACCAATATTCATTACAGTCAGAGTATTTGCTCACAGCAACAAAGTAAACTGTGTTGAAATTGAATTAAAGTTGAATTAAATCAAATGAAAAGGATTTTGATGCATGAATTTGCATCAACCAGCACAGTATCTCGATATTGACTTCTGTGAAGGAAGTCCAAGGAAGCATTCCTTTTTGTCCTGGTAAAATGTAATTTGCAGGGTCAAAGTGCTTCAAATGGCGGTCAGTCTTGATGCAATCTTATTAAGTAGATGGTGTGTACTTAAGTGTAAAACAACAAAGAACTTTTGCTCTACCACTTTGAGATATGGCTGTACCCTAACAATACTAGCTAACGCTAACTTGTCATTTGTTAGCTAGTGAGCTAAATTGCAAGCTAATAATAGTAATGATAATACAAACCTTTTTATTATAATTTGCCCCTGCACAACATGAAACTGATTTAAACCATTGAAACAATATATGCTGACTGGGCTACTTTGGGAGGGCTTTTTAAAGAGACAGGAGATAAAACAGAACATTAAAGCATGTAAACATGTTGTAGAAACCCAGAATACACGTATGAACCGGAAAATTAGCATTTGTCCCCTGTAATGGAAAAGTCCTGTCTGTTATGTTTGAACCAAATATCATGATAATCCATTTTGTAGTTCTTGAGACATTTCCACAATGTCCACCACAATTGTCAACCACATGGTGGCGTTAAAGGAAACATTGGGTGATCACCAATATCCTTAAATGTTCAAATTTCATGGCAATCCATCAAATAGTTGAGATATTTCAGGACCAAAGTGGAGCACCGACCAAACAAATGCGATGGTGAATTTGTAGACTTTAAACATGAGCAGTCACTGCTAATGCGGTCCAAGGACGTCCTTTGTGGCCATCACTCGACACAGGAGAACCTTCTGTTTCTTCAAACATCTATTTACCGTACCACAACTGTAGTAGCTGCCCTCCGCTAGTCAGTTCAACATCCAAAACTGTCAGCAATCTGACGATCAGCATTCTCAGAGCCTGGAAAGTGAACTTCGACCTTGTGGATGATCACAAAGCTTGGATTAATTTCCTCTCCTGGTCCCTCTGCGTGGTCTTAGACCAACTTGACTTGACTGAGCGCCAAATTTAACTTACTATGAAATATCTGGTGCTTTAAACACAGCTGCAAACACGGAGACGCACGGTATGTATTGATGTATTCATTAGCGAGTGTTTGGGTTCACTGGCACTGAGTCATTTTTTTTTGCACTAAATTCACACAACCACATACGCGCATACACATCCAGACAAAATGTTATGGTGTCCATGTGTGAATGAGGTAATTACACAGTGTCGTTCCCAATGATAATGCTTCACGGCTCATTAGACCCTCATTACAAACCGTTTCCAGTCAACTCAGCTGTTGCAGGTAACCCTTCCTTCACCTATTCGAACACTTTCCGTGCAGTGATGGGCAAAAGAATAAAAAGGACAATCCCAGCTGCAACATATCAGCCCCTCTCCCTGTAGCAGACCCTTACTCTTTTTTATTTGAGGAGTCAGATGATACGTGCGTCCGCTGGGACTTGCAGCAGAACCTCAATCATAGAGGAATACAGGCAGGAGAACATCCTGTAGACTTCCTGTAATCTGAAAGGGCCGGTATCTTTCCAGAAGGCAACGTCATCTTCTAAAGTTTACTATAGACGCATTTCTCAGCCTTCTTAGTTTACATTTATTAAATGCATTCTAGGCATTTGGCTTGTGTTCCTGTGAAGACGTCAGCAGGGAGGGCCTCATTGTCTCACTAAAAGCCTAGCACTTCAACATGTCATCTGATGGATTGGCTGTTGTGTGGATTGAAACTGTGGGCTACTGGCTAGGCCAATGTGGTATTCCCCAACTTCCCACAAGGATTAGTGAAGTTCTCTGTCTTTCCATTTTAGGCCTCATTATTTTAACATATCTTCAGCATCTCTGTCTTCTCCATCAGATAGTGAAAGTATATTCTCAGCAGTGCAGGCTGATCTCGTACAGAGTTCGTAGCTATACCTGCGAAAATTAATTTGTATATATCAGACAAAACCATTTGTACGTAATCTACGTAAGCGTGATTCAGGAAGACCAGGATGGGAGGTGGATGGGTCAGACAAAAACAGGTATTTTCTTCCTGGAGGCCGCTGTTCGTGAAAGAGAAGTCAGCGTAGATGTATTTGTCAAGTAAGTTACTGCGAGGAATTTTCAGTTTGTGTTGATTTTGGCGGTCCCTGTGGACAAACGAGGTAGTGTTTCCGAGCACCAGATTCCCTTTAGAAAACTTCTCATTTTACTGCAGCCGGGTCTGACAGTAAATGGGAAATGGATTTGCATTTGTACACTACGTTCACACAGTCATACACTGGCATGGTGCCACCAGCTCATCAGGACTGAACTAATTCGTAAGCCGATGGCACAGCCCTCTGGAGCAATTTTGGGGTTAAGTGTCTTCCGATTAGAAGACAACCCGCACTACCCTTGAGTCACAGCCCCCCCAATCACAGTCTGCTCCAGTCTGTCCTGGTTCTGGTCCTCCCGTGCCTCCCCTCCCTCCAGTGATGCAGATGGGTTTACATCTGAGACAGTTGAAAGCCTGATGCGTCTCAACCAGACGCTAAAAGGTGCCTCGGTGCGTCAGTATCGGACGCTGAGGGGGACTGAACTAAAACCACATTTTTATGTTTCAGTTTGAGTACAAATCAAATAAATTAAATATAGGATGTTAGTTAGTGAACTTTAGAGGTGTTGAACTTTTAAACTTTGGACGGATTCAGGCTAGCTGTTTCCCCCTGCTTCCAGTCTTTATGCTAAGCTAGGCTAATGAGCTCCTAACAAGCGTGTAATATTACTCTCTTATGTGAATAGACGTGTGTGATTTGTTTCCAGGTATTAGTTTCTTTAATATGGGAAAGTTTTGTCTGTACTGTATTTGAAATACTGTGGATACGAGTTGACACTCTAGAAGTTAAACTTGAACGACCCTTTAAGGGTGCTAAGAAAATGATTTGGTAAATGTGTTAACGAGCCACCCAGCTAAGCTAAGCTTAATTACAGTATTAGAGTCAGTAGCAAAAACAGCCTATGAACCATGACCTGTTAAGTTAGTCTACATGTAGAAACCGTCAATGTACTACACAGACTCCTACTCATGAGGGTTGTTGGACAATAACTGAAACGCTGATAAACATTTTCTTTCAATAGTTCAATTAAACCAGACGATGGTTAGTCTGGTCCATCCCACTACAGTCCCCTCCACTGGAGCATGACTGCGCTGCCACAGTCCTATCCTCGTCCGGGCCGACACCCCCACAAAAACAGATCCCCCTCACCCCGCTCATCCCTGGAGCTTCATATCTTCCCCATATGGAACAGATTGAGTCGTGACCACAGCTCCTCTCTCTCTCATCCTAAAATCAAGGCTGCAGAAATCAGCCTCCTTTCACGCTCTCCTGGGGCCACACAACAAGACGAGACGGATCTGATTCGGCGGCAGATTCTCTCTCTCTCTCCCCATGCATACTGACGTCGGAGGTAAATCCCCCCGAGGTCGGAGGTCAAGTGTTTTCATCATCCGCGCGGCTATTATTTTACGTGTCATTATCAGCTGCATGATATCCCCGCTCAGACAGGAAACGGGCGTAGATGCAAAGCGAGGGAAGTGAGTAGACGTGGGTCTTGTATGGCTTGTTTCCCTGCAGCTGTGGTTCGCCCCCCCCTCAGGACCTCACACAAGCCAGTTCACGTCCATCCAGTAAGTCTTCACCGTCTCAAACTGTTAAAGCAGCTGCGTTTCATCCCTGTTAACCACCGTTGGAAAGATTGAGTGACCATCAGCACAGCTTCCCTGTCCTCTGACCACAGCTGCTCTGATTTTTGATAAGCTTAGAAGTGTTTGGGGCTCTTTATTACATCCCAGACTTCGCTTCCCACCAAAAACAAATCACTCCCGTTTCTTGTATCGCATCCTACGAGAGGAGCCAAAAGGCATTAGCCTCGTTGTAATCCTATCCGAGTGTTGCATGTGTGAGCTGATAGAGAGCAGTAAAGCAGGGACTCCGCCGATATCTAACAGGGCGTCCTCGTTTGTATTTATTAGCTGACACTTGAGCGTCACTGCGGTTTTGGAAGTGTTTACCATGAATTGTATGGGCTCACACTTTTCCACAAACCTGGCTACTGCTCTCCCACACACATCGTGTTGCTGTATAACATGGTGGAGATGTGCAGATGAAGTCCTGATTAACTTATAACGTGCATGTTATCATTGCTTCCCTGGATATTCAAATGCAACAAGAAATATTTACACTGTTGCATAGCAACTAATGACTTCATGGTACCTGCCAGGGCCAACGCTACTGGTGATTTGGCAAGGTGCTCACATCTGAAAACTCCCTTTATGGCCCACGTACAAAATAAATAAAAAAAGACATGGCACGCTAATGTTTTACAGTCTTTTTGCATTTACTCCTCTTATTGCTAAAATGTGTTTTTATCAATCAAGTCAAGTTCTGTCTGTTAGTTTTTGTTTTGGATTAATTGTTTGCGTTACCGTACTCCTTTCAGCTGTTTATTCTTTGTTCAGCTGCTTCCTCCTCTTGTGATTTTTCATTTTGTTTGCACCGGGGTTGTTTTAATGGCTCCTTTCAGATCTGGTCACGGGACAACAGTTGAAAAATGACATAAATAAAAATAGTGAAATTCAAGATGAGAATCCTTCACACACATTTTATCTTACACATAACTAGCAACATTTCATTTTAATAATGTGTGCAACTGTAATTGCCTGATAATCAGACTGGAGACTGGTTGGTCAATGTCACGGTAGAGAGGTTAGTTTTTATTATTGTTATTTTATAAAAATTCCTCGTGCCAACCTCATTTTAAATGAATATTAAAGCTGTGGTAGAAGTTGTGAGTCTCAGTCAACGTTTGTCCCATTTATCAAAGAAATATTTCAGTTTAAGTCACCTTGAAAAAAACCTTGCATAGCTGAGCCTAGCTCGTCCTTGAATTTCTCATCAAATTTGAGGTATTGGCAGCGATCCAGAGGTCTGAAATGAGGCTACTACTGTAACTGATGACGAGCAAAACATGTTTAAATAAAAAAATAGAGCCATCTCCTGTAAATCAGAACATCTGAAACAGTCCTGGAAACCCTGGAACTGCCTGATGATTGGCTGGAAACACAAAAGACCATAATATGTATTTTTTTTAAATAAAACATTCATTGTTTCAAATAACTGACACCTTTTCCAGAAGAGTCATTGTTGGCGCGAATTTAAAACCAATTAGGAGGATTGTATCCCGTCAGCCTGTAACTCAAGTTCTTGATTCGAAAAATGGCTAACTTTTCACTCGCAGGGTATTTAATAACACGCACACACACACACGAGGAAATATTTTCCAAAGTGGATGAACTGTATTTTTGGAACGAAGCCGTTCATTTGCAAACCCGAAGTATTAAAGTAGCCAATAAAAATTACGAATGACCTCGGGAGAGCGGGTCCACGGAGCAGACCGTGCAGGTACGCTGTCTTCTCAAGTCATCTACACATTCATGGCTCTTGTGAGGATATTTGTCCTGCCAGCACTCCAAATTACATTTCAGCGTTTGCAACATATGGAGGCTCTTTAGATTGGCGAACGCTGACATAAGTTCAAAATCATCATCGTTTACCGTAAAGCAAAGTGCTGCCAGGTTGATGTTGATTGACGGTGAGGTGTCCAAGAGTTATGAGACGTATAACAGCTGCCCCTTTGACTCCCGTTCATCCAAAATTTGTGATGGCTACATTTTTTTGCGGATCAGTTTCAAGAAATCCACGACCCCCAGTCGGACTCGATTCTTACACCAGGTCTCCGGCCAAAGAGTTGTTTCAGTGTCCATTTTATTAAGTGTGTGTGTAACCATTAGGTCTTAGCGAGGGAAATGACGCTCTCGTTACCGCTCACGGGTTCATGCGGTCGACTGAAATGACCCCGTGTGACCGCGGGGGCAGAGGGCTCGATAAAAACGACAAAGCATGAAACTATAGATCACTCTCCGGAGCAGGAGTGGTGTTAACCTTTGGGAAATCTGGGGAGTCGTGAGGTTCAAAGAATACAGGCCTTGAGTTATTTGTTTAGGGTTGAACGGCGCTGAAATGGACCTACTAAGTTACTCGAGCCATAGCTCGACCGTGCCCCTCTTCCTGGAGGGGTCAACGGTCACTGTTGCTGTAGACACCGCACGACAGCAGAGAGGGAAAGTTGCCATGGTGGGATAGGAAGAGGGAGAGAATTAGATGAACAGTTAGCGGTACAAAACACCACAAATTGAGTTGTATCATGACCTCATTGTTTCGTGGCTGGTTTTGATAAATGTCATGGTAGCATTCGATTTAATGATCCACTGCTCTACTGCAAGTCCTACAAAACCACAAGGCATGATTTCTTTACAACACAAGAAAGCCATTCCCCTCACTTATGTTTGCTGGTTGCTATACAGGTTATCGGGGTCCTCCCATAAAGATCCTGAAAATGCATATAAACTATTTACAGAATCCAAAGGCAAGTCCAAAGGCCATGTTTTTCTCTGTAAATGATAAAAGTGCCTGTATTATAAGTGCCATTTAAAAGGAGCCACCACAGGTGAATAGGGTTAAAAATGTAACTAACAGATATCACCATGAAACTTATTTACTTCCATTTAAAACAATTATATTTTGTATTAAAGGTTTTCTGAAAATGTTATGTTTAACTATACAAGTGAGGGTCTATCTTGTATATTTCCTTATTTGCATATATTTCCGTCATTTTGTTGACCTCTCATTTTACTGCAGCAGGGTCAGACAGTCTGCCCCTCTCAGTCCTGGTTCTGGTTCTGGTTCTCCCGTGCCTCCCTTCCCTCCAGCGGGTCCAGCAATACGGCCTGAGTCTCCAGCAGCGTGGTGAAGCTCTGCCGGGCGCTGAGCTCTCCTCCTCCACCTCATGCCATCAGGCATGAATATTAAATTTAGCCAGTGAAAAATTCTTCACAGCAACTTTAAGAACGGATCTCTTTGTACGAGTGGTTCTTCTATGTGGGACAAGACGCTGCAAGTAGACATTTCTTGGCTCTAAAAGGTCACAGCCGGTGGTTTAAAAGATAGGCCCCTTTGTAAGCCTCCTGATTTAAAAAAACGGGGATCTGGTGTTGTTGTCACTCGCCCGTGGGGGCCGATATATGAGGTGTCTCATTTCATAGTAATAATCAAAAACATGCTGATCTAATTATCATAATGTCGGTTTATAGCCACCTCTTAGATAAGCCATCAGCCAAATGCTTCACCCACTGTGGACCTGTTTTTCTTAGCCAATCAATTTCCGAGGCGGCAGCCGGGGATTACCTCCAAGGCTGATCCAACCCTCCGACAACGGGGCTGCGAACGCAGTCCGTGTCGTGCTTATTTTGCCTTCCTCCTGCGTATTTAGGCCTGTTTGTTGATCTTGGTCGCACTTCCCCTTTGGAGGCTGAACCAGATTCGTCTGCTTTGTGTGGCAAAGCCTTGACACCGGCTGGACTCGGTACCGCGCTGCGGCCCAGAATACACAAACGTCACTGGTCAGAGGGCCAGCGAGAGGCGCGAGGAACCGCTGGGCTGCAGACCACACAGCCGTCAGACCCGTCTCGCATGTGCAACTTGAGAGAATTCTGTGAATGCGCTCAGGTCAACGCCGCGGTGACTCCGGCTCCTTTCTGTTTAAGTGAAGGGGAAATACAGGAAGACCCTCCGTGCTGTGTATTTTTGCAGGAAGTTCAGATAGAAATGGAGGGATTACAGAACCTTGATTCACAACCACAGGGGTCAGTTTAACCAAATAAATGCAAAAAAAGGGGCCAATTTTTAAGAGAGAGAACAAAGACTGCTGGTGTATTTGGTGTAATTTCCTCAACAAAAAAAAATTGGTCAATTACGTCGGTTCTGGAGGTCTCCAATCCCGGAGAGGGAGAGTAAAAATAGTCCACTAGATACTGGACATTTCAGGATAAATTGGTATATTTTGGCAACAATTAATAAAACCTCAGAACACGAGAATCGCAGCGTTTTTAAACTAATGGGCAGCATTACAGATTATAAATGTTTTACCTGATTTGAAGTGACTTTTTTGGAACCTGAAGTGGATTTTGGTGCTCAAAAGTAGCGACTCATATTTTCCTCTCTTTCTTCTGTCCTTTCTTCTCCTTCCATGATGCATTCACTGTCTTGTTATGAACTATTGACCAATGTGGTTTGTCCACGAATAGACAAAGGGTTAGGAGACTGAGGCGTGAACGTTAATGGAAATAAATTGTCGTGAATTGTCTTTTCGGCATAAAAATGGATTTATAAAAGAAAAGAAACATGGCGACGGCTGAGCCATCAGCTTGCGGCTAACAGTGCTAACATTGCTAACAATGCAAACAATGACAACAGTGCCAACAGCGTCTAGCTGAGGGGGAACCGGAGGGTGGGCACTACGCTTCCAAGACGACATCAGTCGGGACGACGTTATCGGCTGTAACCGCCGTATGAGAGCAGTGCAGAGTGGCGGCCACAAACCAGAGGGTCTTATCAGCTCAGGACTTTTTTCTGGAATAGAGTCACAAATTTACAATAAAACATTTAGTTTACTTAGTTTTACTTCAGCCATCACATTGTCCGTGTTGTACTTGACCTGTGCTGATGTTTTGATGGAGGTGTTATTGTTTGAATTGTTGGATTTCAGGAATTTATTGTTTAGTTTTATGTTGTTTTTCTTGTGTTTTGTCTTTAAACATCTTGGGAATAAGTGTTTTCACTTTTTTACACACATTTTTTATGTCTGCAATAAATAAATAGTATTATATCATATGAGAGACGAACTGATGAATTGCTTGTTTTGGTCTTTTCATGGGATTTAGTCGTCAATTAAGATGTCATCTTTGAGAAGAAACCAAAGTGAATCAGTAGCTCAGTAAAAGTCAAACATTTTCTACATATGTATGTTGACCTCTGCCAACAGTTTTTGTTCTCACTTGGAGGGTCACCCCACATTGCCCTCCTCGGGTGTTACAAAGACATCACACACGTTTCAGTGTGCCAGAAACCCCAAGAACCAAAATCTGATTTGCAACATCCATCAAGTGTTATCGTGAAGCAAAGCTATTTGCATTCAGGGGGGGGGGGGGGAGCTGGGCAATCCGTAAGATGTCATCTGGTTCGGCTTCAAACGTCGCTGTTTCTATTTTTCCGGGGTATTGTTTGACTTTTTCTTTTTTCCGTCACGGATCACATGAGATCTTTACGTTTGGAACCTTCCAGACTGCAATTGATTTGATAATAACGGTGAAATTTATCTGTTCTCCAGCTCTGCTCCAAGAGTTATAAAAGATTTGGAAAGTTTTCTGCTGGTTTCACACATTGTCTCTGGTGGAAAACGTTTTAAGAGGGAAGGGAAAGGCCACCCTAGATAAATACTCACTCTCTCTTTCCCCCGTTTTCCTCCCATTCTCTCTCTCTCTCTTTTCCTTAAACGCACACCTCAGCTCGCTTTATCCAACACGAGTCAACACTTTCTGCCCAGAAATCAGAGGAGGCATGTTCACCATCGCAGCAATTATACTCACCACCAGGTTTACAACGCAGCTGAATTAGTTTTTGGATTAGGTAAAGCACTGCTTTCCTCATTACAGCCCGTTGGCTCTGTTTGTTTTATTGTTTCCGGACTTCTGCCTTTGTCCAGGGAGGTTTCTATATAACTGGTTTTGCAATAACGTCACCGTAGGAGGATTTTTTTTATTTTTTATTACACACTTGTGTACAACATTTTGTGAACGAGTTGTCGCCCTTTTTGACTGAAGTGTAAAAGAGGCATGGAGCACGACGAAGGGCTTCAGGTTATTCATAGTAGTGATGTTTTAAATGTACATTTATCAGCCATTTTGGGTGTGTTTTGGACTTTTGTATTATCTCACCTTTGCAGAGCTGTGAGCGGAGTTTCAGATCTCTGATACAAAGGTCCGGTTAAGCTGTCGGCAATAGTTTTTAGAGAAACATCGCAGTTCATTTTTCTCTTCAGTCCAAACAGAGAGGAACAGCACTATAAATCACACCCCCGTCTGTCAGCCAATACATATCTCCTGAAAGAGACCAATCAAACAATGTGTGTTTGGAACAGCTTCCATGAACTGGCTGCATTTTGAGTCACAATTGTGTTTTAGCAATCAGTGACGGAGAGCAACAAAATGCAGATCGGTTTATTTGAAAATGTCATTTAACGTTCAGCTGCAATCATTCCCCCATTTCTCCTGTAACTTGACCTGGTGTTGCCCAGTATTCACACACAGTCATCTCTGTCTCTCAGAGTTTGTATTGTTGCCCTTTAAAAAAAAGAAAAAAAGCGTTCTGGCCCTGCATTTCAATCATTTTGGAACAATATAACCAATATATAATTTTGCCATACCCATATATTCTATTATCACCTAACCTGTGTCTCCTTGGTACAAACAAAGCAAGCCAGACATATGGATTCAAAATATATAATGTTTTCCTATATAAGGTCCCACAGCGACACCGGGAGGGGCGGGTCTTCACCTCTGCATCGCTGCCCCACATCTCAGATGTGTTCAGCGATTCTGATTGGTCTGGTGTTGTTCCCATTGATGGCAGTTTCTGCTGGTTGGCGTGTCAGTCAACTAATCAGAGCTTTGAAGGTAGACTTGGCAGGAGGAGCAGAAGGGAAGATTCTCACTCTCTGCCAACACTACCAGAGTCTTGGTGTTGGCCATTGAGTTTATTCCACCGGAGACTCGTCTAGCTGGAGGTTGAGGGTAGATGATTGAGTTCTCCAGCTGGGCTTTAAATACAACTATAGCCTTCATGTGTACAGTTTGGACTTTGAAGCCCCAACAGCTCTCTCCACTTCTAAAGAAAAACTGTTAGAAATTGTGGATCTAAGATCATTGTTTTGGCTTCTGTATCCACAATCAGCATGGCTTCTGCTCCATGCGCTGATCCCAGAGCAGACAGAAGACGGCTTCTGGACGCGCTCTTTATAGAGGTCACATTGTATTTTGGGCATACAGCCACCCTTCAATCCTCTCCAATCTGTGTTACATCAAAGCGGCGTATCCTCTGGCCCTCGCCAGTGTCCAATATGCTATATATGCTCTGGCCTTTATTCAAACCCACGCTAATTGCCTCCACAGCTTAGTGGAGATGGTCTGTTGTTTGGAAACGCTTGTTTCTTTGGTAACTGTTCTGGTGTGCTACAATAAACAACCCAGAACTGCCCGATACATGTTCAACTGTAGATCACAGATCGTAAATGAGATTATGGAAAATACTTTCTATGCTCATGGATTCGTAATCAGATTTGAGTTTGTTTTTTTTCTGCAAAAATGTTCTTTGAAGAGTTTTGGAAAGAGTCCAAGTAAAGTACAATTGGAGTTCATTACTGAAAGGAAAACATAAACAGTATCAGCCAGTTTGTGCGGTTCTCCTCAAGAAGAAGTGAAGCTCATAGACTTTCCTCGTGCAATTCCAGAGACACTCAAAGTGGAATTCATCATGGGAAAACAATGTAATTGCAATTTTAAAGATTTTCTTAGCCAATATGAAGGTTTATTTTTTTAGCGGTCAAAAAATAAAATACATAACTAAACAATTTTTTTGCTTCTGAAAGAACCAGACTTTGCAGATGCTGTGAAAACCAGCACTATGGTTAGTACGTGTATACCCCCAGACTCCAAAACCCACAACTCCCAGCTCCACACCCAGATCCCTCTTCCTCTCTTTTACAGCCAGACATTCTCCAACCTGTCTGGGGTCCAGGAGTCAACCACCACCCCTTGACACCAATCCGTATGGGTTAATTGGCAATGAAAATACCTGGAGGGAGAACAGCCGTTTATAAAGTCAAGATTTAAACCTGGCCATATAGGATTATTAAAAAAACGTCACGAGCACGCCGCAAAGAAAATACCATGGCCTTCAGATGAATAGGTATTCTTTCTTCCACTCGAACGTGCTGTTTTTCTTTGGGGAGCTTGCGGTCTTGGGAGTGCTTTGGACCTCAGCTATTTAATGGATGTACGGAGGCCACACTGTGCAGAAAATAGTATTAAAATATGTTCCTTATGTTTGGATACCAAATTCGAGCTTGAGACTAGCCTACAGTGTGCATCGGTGGCATAAAAACGGGCCTGCTGCAGTGACACGCGGGTCAGCTTTTTTGGCCGCAGCGATGAGAAACGCTGTCCAAACACTTGCCCCGGCAGCGCTCTTACGATCACTGAGGAACATTTTGTAGCCAAGAACCATCGGAGCTGATTTATGACTCTGTGGCTCAGTTTGTTGCCTGATGCTGAAAACGTTGCTCCTTTGCAAGATTTCGTCTTGTTCATTACCATCCTTGAGATTAAATGTATGGATTGAATTAACTATTCAGATACAGATAAATTGAGACACACATTGAGAAAAGTGATGTACAGAAAGACAGCAAAGCTCACGCTCATTCGCCCGCTGCAGATCCTCATCCAAACCGCTTATTCGTGGATGGTGGGGAAACAAAATCTAAACGCGTAGTCCATGTTTCTTTGAGCCTGTTGTGATGTTATGCAGCAGTTCTCCTTATTTCTCCTGTCAATGTATTATGAAACGGTTAGAGCGAATAACTGCACAGCGATAGCATCGCTACCACGTTTTGCCGAAGGCTACTGAGCTTGTGACGAGATAGCATCGCGATTAAACGTCACCAAATGGGTTAAACATGAGCGGCCTGTAAAAGAAACCATGCAGCCGCCTGCAGGTTTCCACAGCAATCCTGCAGATACACATCTCTCTGTGTAATCAAGGGTTTACTCACAGCTGCTTGTTTTGACAGCGTTGCGTCAACTGTTTTGACAATGGCTCAACTGAACTAACCTTTTCAACCATTCAGCTATTTTTTTTTTCCATTTTCTAATGTCTGTGTGAGGGTCATCAAACTGCAGTGGCGCCAATGTCTCTGCTGTTGTTTTATTCTGAGCATTCATCAGCTCCGCACGTGTTGGGTGGCTCCAAATAATGAAAGTATGTTCACGGCATGTTCACATCTGTCAAATTGGTCTGTGATGGTTCGTAACAAACTCAAAGAAAACAGATGGTGAATTCATTCATTCACTCTGTGGACCAAGTAGTTTGTCCCTTAAAGGTGCTCAACACGGAATAATTATTGCCTCCACACGTCTCTCGACATGGAGATGGATGAGCTGACAGCTAGAAGCTAGAAGCTAACGATGCTAACAGTGGCAACATTGCTAACCGAAAACAAACGTTTTTTATATATTTTGAATCTTACATTTTGCACATCCATATTTGCTCGCTTTGCAGCGTTCTTATTTTTCTTTCTTCACATTAGGGTTGCCAACAGCGTACAAAACTGGCTAAATAAGCCCTCGTAAAAACATTAATCTGTAACGCTACTGGTGGCCAAAAGCTCCACAGAGTCAATTTTGCTAATTAATCGTAAAAGTTAAAAAATATATATTTTCAAGTGTCCGCCAATTGATTATTAAACTGTACAGAAATGAATGAAAAGCAACGGGAGCCAGGAAATGTTGTGGAAAAATGCATTTAAAATGAACGGCAGCATTGTTTGTAAGATTGTTGCTTAACTGTAAAGTAATTGAGTTGTAAATGGGCTAAAACAATCAAAATCAGCAGTGTGCTCCTTCTTATTTTTTTATTCCCTCCTCTTGTAGAAGGAAAGGTGTCCGAACCTGGTTTTATTCACACTTTTCTCACTTAAAGCAGAGGGGACACCTCTTTCCTATCACAGTAATTCAGGCTGATAAAACATATTTGCTTTTGTTAATATTGATAATGTGACCACATTGAATGTTGATTGCAATCAATAGCAGATTTTCGAAATGATTGATGTCCAGCACGAAGCCTACGAAGCCGAGCATCCCAGCTGCTGTGATAGTGACACATGGACCTTCGATTTCACGGCCTTTAGCTCATCTCACTCATCATTGTGGTCCTGCTGTGTTTCTGACAGTCCTGACATGGAGGCATCATTAGAACACGGGTTAAACCTGCTGTCCTGTCTTGTCTGTGCTTTTGAAGAAGCCTCTGGAGGTTTTGGTCGGTCGCTGAAAAGAAGTTAAGACGGGAAGCTTAGAGAAAGCACCATCTTACATCTGCCTCGTCCCACGTCGCTCTCGTTTTTTTTCTCCCATCACTCATTCTTTTGCATCGCGGTTTCAATTCGCTCGGAACGTCTCGGGATCGTCTTTTCTATTCCCAGACAGCTGGAGCGACTTACTGGCTGTTTGCCGATCGGGCCAGCGGGGGGGGGGGGGGGGACGCAGATGGTTCGATTCTCATGTCACCCTGTCTGCTTGGCAGAGACGTCCATGAGCAAGTGGAGAAGGATTTACCCACTCGCAGACGCTGAACATATATTTATATACACACACATACAGATGTACACACAAATAGGATCCAGCGCATACAAAGTCACGCATGTATGTGCGGAGGCCTTTCACACACATTTGTTCTCATTTACATTGGAGGCTTTTACAGAATGAAGAAGTAGATTAAGCTTCAGTTGGAGCCAACAGGGGGACTTTCAGAGATCCAACAAATACAAAACTATAAATGCAAACATTTTGCAGAATATACACAACTGTTTCCACCCACAAATCTTTTCCTGTTGAAGTGGAAAACCCACTGAAACAACATTTAGACCATTTAAACGTGGTACCAGAACCCTCCAGTGACAGAAAGATGAACAATGAGGGGAAAACATCTAATGAATGAATTGTGAAATTGTGATTTAGGTTGTGCTGTTTTTTATATGAATTGAACTCAAAACCTGA
The DNA here is from genome assembly GCF_050575085.1 of Anarhichas minor. Classification (NCBI taxonomy): domain Eukaryota; kingdom Metazoa; phylum Chordata; class Actinopteri; order Perciformes; family Anarhichadidae; genus Anarhichas; species Anarhichas minor. The sequence continues at coordinate 1,427,425 of NW_027466477.1, forward strand.
TGGTGATCAACACAGTATAAAACAGTATTAAACACATTTTGTACCAATAATCACAAACTTATCTTTATGATTGGAAATAGGTGAAATTAAGCAATGACTATAGGTCTTTGTTTATGTCAACCTTTGCTAATTAAATATTCAATTTGCCTCAAATTTAGCAGCGAAGACAATAAGTTTGATGTAAATCACATTTCTCATTAGTAAAATACTCACATGTGACATTATACATGTTTATTAATGTTAATTAGCAACAGTTACAGCACATGTTCAGTCATTAAGTCTGTCGCTGACTTGTCGAAACATATTTCACGTCATTAGAATTGAATTTCTGATGTGAAAGAAATGTAATTTACATATTTCGGCCCTAATTGAAGGCCAGACAAGATACTTTTATATGGCTTCACACAAGTAATGGTTATTTTCATTAATGACGAAACGTTGGTATAATTGTTTTGATAGTTCAGTCGTTTAATCAAAAACAAATATAGCCTTCACATTTTCCCAAGGGTACATCTTCAAGTTGCTTCTTTTATCCAACAGTTCAAAAAGCCAACATTTTTCAATTTATTATTATTTTAAACACAGAAAAGCAGCACAATCCACATACCGCTGTTCCAATTAACTTTCTGTCAATCAACCATTTCATTTGTCTTTTTAAAGCGATATCGTCCACCTCCTCACACAGCTCGACGTCGGGTCGACACGGTGTGAGAAAATGCACACATTCACAACCCTGAACCAATTAATATTTACCTAATTAAAAGCATACTTTTCACATTATATCAACAGTGGCCGTGGCTCACAACACATTTGCATTTTACTTAAAACATACTTTTGGAAGTGATGTGACTGCAAGAACTTGGAAAAACCCTGAAATTACTTTGCAGAGAAAAAGGAGTTTTGGGTCTCCGGGTGTTTAACTTAAAATAGGCCACGTTACAATACGAGGGTTTCTCAGCTTCAATAATTGTTTGCTGAATGTTTTAAGGTTTGTTGTCATACCTAATTATGGCAGAAGGGCAGGCGGCATTCCTGCGGTGGACAACTCGGTCATCGTGCTCCTCTGGGCCCCTCTCCTGCTGGGAAAGACACTACTGTGTGTGTGTGTGTGTGTGTGTGTTAACATTGCAGCCACAGTAGGTGGGAGGTATCCATAGCTAGAAGACCCTGCTGACAGCTGCAGACAGGTGGAAAACCTTACAATAATAGTACACAGGAGTTAAGGCAATGTGAGTATGTGTGTGTGTGAGAGTATGTGTGTGTGTGTGTGTGTGCATACATGTTCATGCTCTGTATCCATGTGTGTCTGACTGAATGCCTGCATTCATGTCAGTTGATGTGTAAAATGACACCAGTCTCACTATGACCACAGACACCAACAAACTCGGAATGAAAAGTATTCTTACCACTTTTTAATCATGTTTTCAATTGTGCACTTTTTCATATTTGTAATAGCAAAAAAATAAGTATGTTTTAAGTTTATTATTTGTCAACACCACTGACAATGTTGATACTTTGTTGCTGATTTGCAATATCTGTGTGAACGGGCTCTAAAGATACTTTGATCATCTTGTGAGGGGATCACACCAGCCGAGACGCCAAATCGCACACATGGTGAAAACAATACCAGCATCGCTGTTGCAGCTGGTAATAACAAATACGTTTCCCAAGTTCTAATCCTGAGACAGCGACAGTGGTAATGTTTTCCCCTTGTGAGTCTGTGTGTGAGCCATCATGACAAAATGTTTCCTGCAGACACCGACTGCAGCAGGAACTACCACAGAAGTAGTTTGAAGTACTTTGCCAGGTGTTTAAATGTCTGTCAATGCAATACTGTCATAAAACTTTACAGGTGTGTAGTTGAGATCAAAATGAAGACGAAGGTCAAAGATGGTTATTCATTTTGATAATTCTGGGGGCGTGGCTTTGGAGGGAGGCCTGAAGGGACGGGCTGTCAGTGTTGCCGACTTGGCAACTTTCTTGTTAGATTTAGCAACTTTTGGAGCTAGTGCTGCTAGCTACTTTCACAGGAAAAGAGTTGGCAGCACCGTTCTGGTTTTTTTCGGTTGGATACTTTTAAAAATCTATTATGCTCTTGCTGGTTTTTCAAGATTAATAACCCTTACTTTAACTAACTGGGAGGCCAACTTTGTCAGCAGTTTGGCAATTTTTCCGAGATGGTTATAGTCTAATACCCACTGACAGCTTGTAGTCAAACCAGATAAATATCCTCAACTAGTTTATTTTACTTTGATTTGATTTGTAGCAGTTTGTTTGAATTAAATGAAACCAGATACAAACAGTGTTTCGCTCCTTTTAAATGATCTGAAATGATTGTAGTGGCGCTAATTTTGCATTTTATTTAACTGAAGTGATGGAGGCTTTGCAGCCATGTTGTCAGTGGCTTGTTGGCACTAATGTGTCAAAAGAAACATCGGCGGTTTGTAATTAGGATCAAAACAATATCATGTTTAGCGGCATTGGTCCCCTCTGTTTGAGCACTCCCTACATTACACTTTGTCTCCGATCTTGTGATAGTGTGCTCCATGTTCAGGCCACAGCATTACTTGGTGCTGTGAGTTTTGACGGTCTGGTCAACAAAAACCTGTGAACTTTGCTGTTAACTCTCTGAACTAGCCTCTCGCTGCAGCTCCCACACATAGACTAACTCCCGCCCCCTGAACTAGCAGGAGGAGCAACAAACATCAACTCATCTTTCTGCTAAATTAATTTATATGAAATGTATGAAGTTTGTATGTTTGGTGGGTTTTCCAGCTCTACAAAAGGTTCAGAAACCTAAAATAATGTTGTTTGTCTGGATTTCAGTGGAGAGTTTTAGTGTCCTTTGATGGTCTCGAAGACTTTCCCGTGGTGGTGTGAATAAAATTCCAGGGAAAACATTGTCATTTTTGTGCATTAAATACATCAAATTTATGGATATTGGATATCAGGACATTCTAACCGTGACAACTTTCAAAGCTGCTGCTGGTGGAACCGTAACACATGCATGTGTTTCATCCGTGCACCCCGCTGCTGAAGAATCTTGGCCATGTGCACCGAGCGACTTCATCCTCTCATCTTACCCGTTCATTACGAGGTCGCCAACATGGTGAACACACTGAAAAGGGGAACGTCACATGTGGGAGCAGCCCGTAACTTAATCGAGCCAACACGAGTCACATCGATACTGAAGTGAAAAGTATCCCTCAGAAGTTTTCCTTTTTGCTATCCTGCGACTTTAAAAATGTGTGCAGGACATCCATTACAGAGCTGTCCCTCGCTGGGGGTTTTATGGTGAGATAAAAGAATAAACCAAGGAGATAACCACTCCAGCTCAGCTGACATTCCAAGTCAGAGAATGGTGTTGACTGCAGCCCGCTAATTGAAGACACATTTGAGAGACGTCTCGCCGGGTGCCAAATGGGCTTTCACTGGTCTGGCATTCCTGGTGCAAGAGGGACCTCAAGTGGCCGAGTTATTCGTGGGGAAATAGACGGCCTGCTGTCTGAAACACATGTCAGATGATGTGGAGCTCACTGAGTGGAAGTCAAACACAGACATATACCTCTCAGCTGCTTTGCCTTTCATTGAGATAGTGTAGTTTTAGAGTATGTCAGCATGGTTTAAGTTAAAGACACCTGGACTATGAAGTGCACTATGTGCTGCAGCATTGCATTAAGACTGAACTGAGGTTCAGTTGGTGAAAAGACAACCTTTCTTATGTTGTACAAATTCAATTGGAATTATGTATAAACTGATAACAAGAAGACAAGCAGAGATCAAGAAGGCCATTCTATTGAGTTTCCTTTCAAATGCTCTGAGTGAATTTGAGTTACAGTGTTTATGTCTAGGGCTTTTATTGTGAAAGGTAAGAACAGAAGGAGTGGATCTGGTAGGAGCAAGTGTTACTTTCTCCATTTAAAAAGAATATCTGATCTTATCAACATGCAGTCTAGTCTGTGAATATAATGTGATCCCAACTTGTTCAAATGTAATTTCCCCCAAAAAATGAATTGTGATTGAGTTCCAAATCGCATACTTCTAATTTTACTTTTAGTAAATTCTGCAGCTGCCCTTACAACGTACATACTGTTGCATGAAGTATGCATTAAATTGGGACATACTACTTCATCATAACATGGCTTCTGAACTTTGACCCTCTTGCTCATAGTGCAGAGGATTGTGGGTCAGAATGGCCAGAAAAGCATCCTGGGTTACAAACCAAATTCGACTGGACGTTGTAGGACATCCTGGTATTTTGGCACACTGCATTTAACATACTATAACTGTGACATACTGAATCTTTTTCTGGCATAATAGATAGTGTGGTAGTATGAGTATTGGAACGTACAGCTGATATTCGGTCCAATAGCCGGCCTCGCCCTGTGGCACCACGTCTTCTCCATTTGTGCTCACTTTGTCTGTTGACATGTGTAGAAACGTGATGCTAGGACTGAGCCTGCTGAGCCTTTTAATGCCGGGCTTTACCAGAGCTGTCATCGTGGCTTCACATGCCGAGGAAGAGCGTCATGATTTAAAGAGAGTTGACAATAATTCTTCCCCACACAACGTGATATAAGCCCGCCAGGAGCCAGGCTGCTGCAGCTCAGCTGATGTCTTAATGGCCAAAAAGAGAGAAGGCAAAGAATGACATCTCTTCTAAACTACTGATATCTGACAAAAAAAACTCTGACTTTCTTCCCAGGATCCTTCACTAACATCTCCACTCTTGTGTTAAGGTGCCAAAAGAATAGCTGGATGTTTTTAAAAGAAAAGATTAAAAAAAAGAGAAGAAAGAGCAAAGACATAAAAAAAATATATATCCTGCCCTGGCACACAAAAGGCATTTCAGGTCTGAGAGAAAATAGATTGCAGATGTCGCTGCCTGAACCTGAGGAGGAAATGTTTACAACCTGTACACCAAATTGGTGCCAGCAGCTCGGCCTGATATCTCGCCGGTGTTACAGCGAAGGACAAAATCAACAGTTAGAAAGTGACATTAGTTGACAAGAAAAACAAAGTCTGACATCAAGATGGAGCTTTTTTTTAACCTCTTAAAGGAATAGTTCGACATCTTTGAAATTTTTCTTCCTGCCAAGAACTGAAGATCGATACCACTCTCATGTTTGTAAAGTACATATGAAGCTGAAGCCGGCTGCTGGTTAGCATAGCTTAGCATAAAGACTGGAAATAATAATAATGAAAATATACTTAAAGAGAAGAGTATGAACACATTAAAGAGTAAAACGAACAAAAATGTTGTAAAACACAAATAAAATCACAATAAAAGTGTTTTGTTTGACAGTGATTTAAAAGATTAGACAGAGTTTGCGTTCCTGATCTCCTCAGGCAGGTCATTCCACAGTGTAGGAGCTCTGACTGCAAAAGGCTCTATCCCCCTTTATGTATTAATCTGGACCTTGGTTCAACAAGGAGTGACACATCCGAGGATCTCGGGGTGCAGGAAGGGACATGGGGCAATAAAAGATCTGATGGATCATGTGTGGTGGAGATTAAACGTGTTAATCATTGAACGTTAGAGGAGCTAGTTTTTACCTTTGGACAGAGTTTTCCAGCCTTCGTGCTTCATATTTACAGTATAAACAGTCAAAGTGAAAACAGGACCTCCGGGTTCTGTTCCAGCATTAAAATACCTCGTTAAAAATCAAAAAAATGTGCACGGTAATGAACAGTATGTCATGTGTTTAATATTTATGTTTTTAACGAATACCATCTCCCATAATTTATAGACCTTTGAACGTCACGGCAGGACAGAGAGGAGCAAATGCTGTAAAAGTCTTAAAACAGCAGAGATTACACTTAAAGAAACTGCAATCTCTGGAAAAGAGATTAAGTGCTTTGGTGAATTTGATGGATGTTGATGAAACCAAATAACGAACACAGAACATAAATTCTGTGTTCACAAAGTAATCGTTCACCTTTTGTTAAAATCACAAAGGTTTTTATTTTTAGTAGTAACCGCTGTCATCGATGCCATTACACATGCGTCAGTTTTTCAGAAAGAAATGTATTGAGTTACAGAAACTAGTGAAGCAGAGAATAATCTGGACATGACTTCAGGATGTTGGCTCTCTGCAGACACGAGAATGGACAATCTTCTCATCTAACTCTTGGCAAATAAGTGTATTTCCCAAAATGTCAAAGTATTATAATTTGTCTGGATGTGTAAAAGAAAAAAGTGTATATAAGAGAATTAATGAAGTGTTCTGAGTAGTAGTTCACCCTCTTTTCTCACAATTTATGTGTCTCTGAGTTTAAAGAAAAACGTTCTGCCTTCATCTCCATCGTCCCTTCATGGCTGAGATCACAAAAAGTCGATTTAATAGCTGAAAAACAAATTAAGGCCACAGCTTTCACCTCCATCCGTCTGGTCCGCAGGTCATCCTGGAAATCTCTCCTCCAGAGCAATTTATCAAAATTTAGCAAAGAACACCGGCAATATTGACAATGTAATAACAATGAGGAACGGCCACCATGATATCAGTCAAAATGTTTTGCCAGTGTAAACACTCCACGGAGTGGAAAGTATATTCCTCGACATAAAACACATCTGTCTTCCAGATCATCGATATTAGGCTTCGTACGACGGTGAAGGAAGGCTTTTCCTCCCAAACGGCCGACGCTGGAACGACCTCGCCGCTGTGCTTCACCTGTGCTCTCGATGGTCCGGACGGCTGACGCTGCCGCCGCACACACAAAACACACAGTCACCCTTCGTTCACCCCCATGGGCTGTAAAATAAGCTGCGGCCACATGCCAACCAGGGGTCAATGGTGTGTCAACATCTTGCCCCTGTCAAGCAAAGAAACAGCTCCACACATGTTTGCATTACTTCAGTTGGGAGGGCCTGTATCGTCTACATTTATTCCCCAAACCTCAAACCGATTTCCTTCCAGCTCTGCGTGCTTAACCACAACTTTTACCTTAAAATAAAGTCCAAACCCATAAACGCTCCTTTAAGAAGTGACGACCGGCCAACTTGACCTCACTGAAGAATGAACACTCACACCGGCTCTCATTTGGATGAGAAACTAGGCCACTCAGATAGTGCTACAACTTTCATCAATCATTTTCTGTCCGCAGACAGCCTGTTGGATCTGTTCAAACGGGAAGGCTTCGAGCCAGGAAGCAGAGAATTGGTTAGCGTGTGTTCATAGTGACACAGTCAGGATATCGTGGTGGAAGAGGGCCTTAAAGAAGTTCACGGTTGTCAAAGTATCTTACCTGTTCTTTGTGCCCTCAGGGCTAAAGGCTATTCCACTACACAGAGATCAGCTGCATGTCTGGTTGCAGGAAATTGGATCTTAACTTGACCGCATGTCATAATGCATTAAGGCTTTTCAAGCGTCATTTTACGGCACGTTGTTACCTTGAAATGTCCGCAGTTAGGTTTAGGCAACAAACCCACTTAGTAGGTTTAGGAAAAAACATCATGGTTGTGCTTCAAATAAGTAAAAAAGTTAAACTCAAACAACGTAACATAAGAACGGAAAACATGTCGCAAACATTGCAAACGTAACTTAAGACACTAACACTGGTCTCCTGGTTGAATGTCCTGTTTGTTTGACCCGCCCACCGTCTTTCTCTCTCTTTATACAACGTCACTGGCTCTGAGCGTAGCATATTCATGCATATGCATTTACATTGCAGTCATTACAGACTACATGGCGTGTAATGAAATGCAAAAAGCAAGAGTGCCGTTGTTATTAAATGATACTAAATGATAAATTGTCGCGTCATTCATATGCTCTTTGGTGGAACAGGGCCATCAGACCATCAGGCCTGCTGCGTGTTTCTCACGCCAGGATTCGCAGTCTTGCAAAAACCTTCCAGACCTGCAGTACGCCTCTTAAAATGTGCCGTTTGCATCCAGCTACTTGTTGACGACAGCCCCGTTTGTATAGTATGCACAGGCCAATCACAACCGCTTCCACCTCCTTCCATAAACACACTAAAGATTAGCCAACAAGAGGAAGATGTGAGTCGAAAGTAGATGAAAAAAACCCAACAACACGCATGCTGTTGATTCCAATGTAACAGGACCATCGCGTGCAGCTTTTCCTGCTTTCGTGTCACATCTTTTAAAAGATGCACATGTCCACCACAAAGACCACAGACATGATGACATCGTGCACTTGCATGACAGGGAATCTCTTGGCAATAGTCTTTATTTATCCAAAAAACATTCCAGAAGGATGAAGACAAGAAGTTCCCCTACCGTTTTATAACAAACAAATGTTAGCTGAAGGAACTCATGCGATTCCTCTTATTCAGTATTTAACTTTATTTCATTTTTTACTTGGTTTCATGAAATTTTAAGGTTTGTATAATCTGTGGCACTTGGAATTTGGCTTCTGCAAACTCCCACCTTTTAAAGAAAATGCAATTTTAAAGCTCTGTCTGTTATAATACTTGTTTACGTGGGGAGGATTCCTCTACATGTGATATCAGTGTTTCTTACGGTAAGAATAGCTTTGTGTTTACGGGCAGCTTTGTGCCGTTGGGTTGCTTGCAGCACAGGCGCCAAACAAGACCCTCTCAAAACCCTGACACCTAACCCTCGTGTGTGTTTACTCACGCCACTGTTAAACATTTACATACCCATCCAAACAAGTGTCAGAGAGAAAGACAAAAAAGAAAACTGCATCATCCCTGTTTCACATTAGCATGCGGGCCGAGCAGTTCGCCTCGTGCTCCGAGACGGAGAAACAGTCCCAGAGCCTCCATAGTAATCAATCTGATGAAACCAAACAGCAGTATACACAGAGGACGCGGGAGTAAACAACTTCTAACTCATCTCCACGTGGAGCGAACAAGATGTGACTCCATGTTTCACTAACATTTTGTCTTTCAGTTTAAGCTCCGAAAAACCACAAGCAGCTATGTGCTGACCATCCCACCGTTTGTTTTTGTGAGCAGAGACAGACGAATATATATTTCCCTAAGTGGACTCGGGCTCTCATAAATATTTAACGAACGCTTTCTATTCACAATAATTGAACCTTTTCCAGACTCCATGTGTTATTTATAATCCACATAAGCGTCATACAGTACATACTTGTACCACATAATCCGTGTTTGTACAAGCAAGTGCACAGACAAAAGTCTCCACTTTAACAAGTCTCACTTTTTAACGGCTATATCCTGGTGTTAAATATCTGTTATGTGTTTTGCCTGGCTGTGACGACGGTTGGACATAAACATGCTATTCTTTCTGTACCTATAATTGTTCTATTAATAACGCCCATAATGTCTGAGTCTCGTTCTGCATGGCAGGGTGCAGCAGTATTCATTGTGTGCAAACACGACCTGTTTCCAGCCGCCACACGTTGTTAATCTCTGGCTACACCTCTGCCACTCACAGCCTCATTGACTCTTGTTTAGCGCTCTGCAGTCGGAGGGCAGTTTGCCCGCCGCTGCCACTGGTGTCCCTCGTGGTCAACGGCGCCGCCGCAAATCTGGGGCCCGCCACACCTTTCTGACAAGACGTAACGCCGCGACACGTCTGACTGAGAGCTGAGAAGTATTACACAACCCTCCAAATACATGCACACATTGCTTTCTGGTGGGACCACCTGGAGTGGCGATCGATTAGATTTGGGTCTAGAACTCAGACCTGTACCCGCTGAACCCGACTGGCAATGCAAAAGTTTGGACTCAAACTTGGACCACGGTCTTTATTTCATCCATAAAGCACAGTTGAATTACTCTTCCAATTTTTCCAATTCGTAAATTTCATGTACATTTCACTATTAGTTGATCCGGGTGTGACGTTTTATTGTAGTGGAAGAACTTTGTCTTATTCTGTCCTCTAGTGCAGTGTTTCTGAAACTTATTTTCTGGGGCTCCACTTTAAAAAAAAATGACAAACCATCCTGACCAAATTCACAATAGGTCTCATCTATAAATCTTAACAACATTTGTTTGGCAGATATAGGCATAGATATAGGATTTGTTTGGAGGAAAATTTAAACTGGTTGTGTTTCTTTAGAATAAAGCATCTTCAGTTCCTTTTCCCTCTGATTGTCTTTGCTGTTGTTAATATCTTTGTTGAGTTTGTTAGAAGACATTTGCACCTTTACGACCCATCAAACCATGATCCTCACCTTTCCACACAGCTTTTTGTGTAATAGCTATGTGACCCAACTGGCATCGAGTGTAAATGAACAAACGTGTTTCTATTACATGCAAAGTCAGCTTTATTGTAAGCACACTCTGATCTCAATATCCAGGATTAATTTGGCTGTTCACCCTAATTATCACACTGGGAGAGGTAATGAAACTCAGTGTTTTGGTAGACGACTACGATGCTGAAACAAACCCCACAAGAGTGAATGGAAAGTATTGACTTTTACAGCATTTTTGTTTTTAAGTATGTAGTTTTACCAAGAATCTAAATGTATCTCACGATACTCATAGCATTAGTTGTCACTTTAAAACGGTGCATAATCTGTACCTTCAAGTATAGGTGCAAGACTTTGACATCTGAATTTGCATCCTGCATCCCATATGTGCTCTCAGGCTAGTAAAACGTTTAATTGAGGTTAGGAAAAAGGTTGTGGTTTGGTCAAATATGTAAAAACAAACCTCCTGCCCTAATCCTACTGTGTTGACTTCTTTAGTTAATGAGGAACACAATCTGTTCCTGACTAACTATGTGTGGTGAATTGCCAAAAATGACCATAAAAATAGTGTTGTCGTTACCAGAACTGTTGTGGATCGAGTAAACAGCTCTGGTTAGTGCTGCAGGGAATCTGATTAAATGTGTTGACAGTGAAAGTTTTGCTTATACTTTAAATATATGAATGTAATTGTTTTGTTAAAAACATCCCCCTCAGTGTTAGTCACTTGTACTTAACTTTATTTATGACGTGAAAGTGAGTACAAGTGATCGACAGTGGGAAGGATTTGCTTTTGTTTTTTGTAGTAATCATTACTCGCTATTACAGTCAAACCGGCAGCGAACATTCCTAAAATGTACATGAAAATTAGTTTTATATGAACATGACAGGATGATGGTGAGCAACATCTGCATATGAAGATGCTGCTTATTGTTTTGTTTGTTTAAAGGGGACATGTCATGCTCATTTTCAGGTTCATACTTGTATTTTGAGTTTTTACAAGTATCATATTGTCTGTCTGAATATACCTGTATTCAGCCTCTGATTGAAACGCTCTATTTTAGCGCCTGTCTCTTTAAAACCCCTCCTGAAAAAGCCCAGTCTTCTCCGATTGGTCATCTTCTTCCGGTGACTGTTTAGTTCAACACCACAACGTTACGAAAGCCCAGTTTGCTCGTTTAAAGGCTCAGTTTCTGAAGGCGGGATGTGTGCATTTCTCCATGGATTGAGCGATTTGATACTTTCACAGTATTTTTATTGCACCTAGACCTGCTTTATAATAATAAAAAAGACATGGACATTTTGTTTAATAGTGCTAACCAAAGAAATAAAATAGGACTGGAGGGGACATTCCCATCCAAATCAACGTAGCAGGATGGTCAGAGCGGCAGCCATATGTGTGGCGGCCATTGTGACGGCTCTAGCAGGCTAACTTCTCTATAAACAAAAAAAAATGTACGGCAAGTCGTAGACTGAGGTGGTTTTACAGTAACGATGAAAATGAGCAGTGGAATAGCAACGTTATGAAGCGTAGAGAGCCAGAGTAAATATTTAACAACTTAATGCTTCATCCACACACACTTTGTTCGGCTCATTTTCTGTCACCAGTGTAGCAGTAACGCCGATCACAAGTGTCTTAAAACGTGCATTCTCTCTGCTGACCACCAGGGGGCGACTCCTCTGGTTGTATAGAAGTCTATGAGAAAATGACTCTACTTCTCTCTTGATTTATTACCTCAGTAAACATTGTAAACATGAGTTTATGGTCTCAATCTCTAGTTTCAAGTCTTCTTCAATACAGCATGATGTTCATTTAGTACATTATGGTCCATTTAGAAATAGTCCATCAAATAGAACGTAAAGCAGGGGATGCTTTAGGGCGGGGCTTATTGTGATTGACAGGTCGTTGCCACTACCAGAGCCGTATACGGCGTCTCTTCGTCGCTCCTCCACATTCCAAATATGGTAACTTCCGTTCATTGGTGACGGCGGACTCGAGGCTTCATAACATCAGTCCACAGACCAATGGGTGACGTCACGACGACTACGTCCACTTCTTAGACACGGTCTATGATTCTACTCCTATTCTATTTCTACGGTGCTGATGAAGTTCAACTTTATTTTCACTTCCTCAACTCACTGTCAGATGCAGTTAATAGATAGTTAATATGTGACATAATCTAATCTTCAAATGTATCTCCCCAAACATTTTCCTTGTCTTTAAAACCATATGGTTCCCATGTGATGAAGCCATTAATCTGAGCCAACGTCCCCTCACATACGCTTTACTTTGATGCTGACAAGCGAGGATCCGATCATGAGAGTCGAGATGTACCAGATCCTCAGTGGGGGGGAAACAATCGGTAGAGCTTCAGTTGGGTCTAAACAACACGTTTTGTTGTTTCCTCTGCACACCAGCTGCTGCTTCCCCTGTGAGGATTCATTGGCAAAACAACAAAAGAGAACATTCTCAGGTGCTTTACTGCTCTTGTTAGTGGTGTTGATTACAAGGTCTGAATAACGGGCAATTACGGGAAAATGTGACTTCAGCAACGTTAACCACATGTGATGTGCATGTGTTACAGTGAAAGGAGGACAGTGTGCAGTTTTTTTAATTCAGTCATATATCATAAAGCATCATAAACACCAAGACAGGTGAACAATAGTGGCAGAAACACTGTGAACGATCGGTTTTCACAGGTATGCTATTCCAAGTTTTTTTGTGGTTTTTATGACAATGACTGGGAAGTATTCCACGAAGCTAAACCGCACACACAAACATCTAGTGGTAAAGTTCTGGTTTGCAGAAGGTGGGAAGAGAAAAAGAAGACGAGTCCAGGTTCCAGGCTTTGGTCCTCAAGGAGGTTTTTGGTATCCGTTGATAGGGCTCCCTGCCTGAGGGCAGAAAAATAAACTGTAAGTGAAGATGACCAAAGACAATAAACATGAATGTGTGCAAGAAGGGAAACCAGAGAGAGAAATGTCCCAGTAAGTGATGGCATGTCAGAATACATCAAGATAGAAAGGTTAAAAAAAAGGGTTTAATTTGGCTAAAAAGTGTATGTTTTTGAGATTTTTAGAAGTGGGTTCTAACCAACAGAATACATGGAACGGCGTTATATAATTAGGATACAAAAGATAACTATATACTGTTACAGTTACAAAAAAATCATAATCAGATTACCTATACATTTAGTAAAATGAGGATTATAAACAGGATAACAAACTTAAACTACAACATGACGGCACAATACTGCATTATCACACAATGGCCTAACGTTAGTGAAAGAAATGCTTTTATTGTTCAGAAAAGGGGAGCGACGTCACGGTACAGGTTAAGTTGTCACAAAGCAGAATGGTTTGTGTATTTGCATCAAGATTATTCTTTTTGCAGAGATTTACATGCTGCTGCTCCAATTTAAAATCCGGCACCGCTAACGTGTCAAATGATTCGTATCATTGGAAGACATATTAACAAAACTTGTAGACCTCAATCATCTCACCTCTAAGTCTCCTGCTACTGCAGCAGATCATTTAAAATGTTTAATTAACCTCTCCTCATCTCTTTCAGTCCTGAGTAGCTTTAGTAGCAGATACCTTTATATTTATAAAGACATCAGACGATGTTGCAAATTCAAGAAGAGATCTCACCAAAGACTTCTACAACGGCAGAAATATTTCCATTGCTTGAATTTTAACGAGTTTTCCTTCAAGTGAACTATCAACCACTCGATCTATATCATTTTCCAACTGAATAATTAACTGTGTTCATTGGCTTCCCAGTTTCTAAATGGTAACATTGTCCAACATTTAGTTTAAATAATCTCACCAACACCTGCTAAGAACGATACTCATGTCAACACGACCGGGAATCTACACTTCATATAAATCACGTCAAAGCTGGTGATGTGCTTTATCGCGTCTGTTATCCTCTATGTCTCCGGCGGTCCCCGCTCCTCCAGCTACATTTCCTCCCTCTCTCTCTCTCTCAGCTCTGCAACAAAAAAAATAAATAAAGCACCCTGCATCATCTGCACTCAATCAGAATAATTGTCTGAAGAAATGCAGCGCAGAGCCTGTGAGGGGAACGAAAGCACAGAGGCTGTTGGCATTCACCTCCCCTCCAGTCGTTATTAGTCATCTCTCTGCTGCTTTGGAAGAGAGACCCGGACGGTTTGGGAGGAAGCCATCTGCAGCCGACAGACAGACAGACAGACAGACAGAAAAAGACCTGATGTGACTTCAGTGCCCAGAAAGTATCAGCCATCTCTCAAGGCTTTTGGCAGCACAGCAGCTCCACTGGCACTCGAGTATCAGCCTTATGTTCTGTCTCTCAGGCTTCCTCTTATCCGCAGATTTAAAAAAACTAAAAAACCACTGAGTTTGTCACTCTGCAGTATGTGGGAGCTTTTTAAAAATCTCAAAGCGGACAGCGAACACCTTTTGGGTTCTTGGCTATGAGAGTGTTTGAGGTCCTGTCAGGATTTGTGAGCGCTTCCTGGAGGAGCTCTTTGTGGGACATCGTGGGGTTTCCTGTGTGATTGCAAACTAGCGTTGCAATCAAAAGTCCCTCAAAGCACTTTTTAAAAGCAGACAAAACAGAAAAAGTAAATCACTGATTAAACTCCAGTGCCCGTGAAGTATCGGTTTTATGAATGCTCTGGCAGTCCTACAGGTCCACAGGGGACTGGCAGCCGACCTCAGATGACTATCTGTGTTTTCAATTTCTAATTTCTGCGCTGAGATTTGCACTCGTCTCAGATCCAGAGGTTTTAAAAGACTTAAACTGGTCTCTTTAAAAGGTTGAGGATCTATTCTCAAATCCAAAGGCAGCTTTAGTGCTTCTGCAGCTTAAAAGTCTAAAAGATGAATTTATAAATGATCAGATGTACTTTCATTATATAAAGACGTTGAATAACCCTCCAAGCTTGTTTAGGTTTTACATTAGAAGCATCTCATAGATTCAGGTAAGAATTCTCAGGCATATTCATTTAAACACCCATCGGACTCTTTCATCATTTAAGCTATGGTAACAAGAAGACGTCACTACATGGGCTCAAACAATCAGACAGTTCAGCCAGATTGACTAGTGAGAACAACAAAGTGTTCATATTGGCATGGGAAATCTTCTCTGAATGTTTGTTTTTCTTGTTTCTTGTGCAGATGTCGCTGCACTCCTCATCACCGTAATGGACTTGGTGAGTACAATACTTTTATATGTCTATAAAGAACTGCCCGATGCTACATAAATAAGACCCAGTATATACTGGAGTTATTTTTAAGGCACATTTTGTATTGAAAATGTTCGATTATAGATCAGTTTAAACTGATTTTCACCCGTTTTGTGCCCTCAAGATGGGTGAAAAAGACAGTAATCCTGCCAGTTCATAGTAGGGTAAGTAAGTAAAGACCTATTGCAACAAGAAAGGAGAAAGGCTGATAAAATGTTTCAGTTATTTAAACTACAGTGAAAATATGTCATGTGTCATCAAAGCATTCTCTCTAAGGGTCTAATAATGACGCGGATGGGTTTACATCGTAGGTACTTGAAATCCGGGTGTCTTGTGCGTTACAAAGCGACGGTATTTGACGCTCAGAATGACACATGCGTGAAAGATATACTGTCAGTGTTCATTCGGCTCTTCTTTAAAGAACATTCTGCGGTCACTCTGCTTCAAGAAACCTTTAAAAGACAAACAATGATGAGTCTGGTACCCATGGAGTTTCAGAGCTCTGGCTGTATGACAACTCCTGTGGACTGGCAGTCACGCCCACATGAATATTAGCTCTGCTTTTTCAGATGTCTTGTATTTCAGTCCTCACATCAGTTCTTGTCTTTGATCCAGAAGTGTGTTAATACAGAAAATAAAGGTTCATCTCATGGTTCTTGTAAAATACAAAGAGACCAAACTAGCAATTGGATTTTCTTGGATCCATCTAGGATGTTCTACCAAGATCCCTTATATGTTCCCAGGGTTTCATCTCGAACCCACCCAGAGGGTTCTCTGGAAGTTCTATTCAGAACCTTTCTAACTTCTCAGGGTGCTAACAAGAAACCCCCTAATCACAGTTTTGGGGGTGTTTGGGCTGAGAGGATCTTTTAACACCGTGTTTTCAACAATCTTTGAACTCTTTCTTCCAAAAAGGGAACTTTACGCGAAAGGGTTCTTCATAGAACCGTTAGTCTTACAAAAAAACCTTCACCGAAAAAGGGTTCCTCAGAAGCAAATGGTTCTGGGTTGAACCCCTTTGGGTCTTTATTTCTCAGAGTGCAGAAGACAGAAACTGAACCACCCCTGCTCAAGACGTACTCCTGATTTCTGGAAGAACTGACAGAAAACTACTCCTCTGAGGTTTGGCAATCGTACTCAGATGAATATTAGCCCTCCCTAATAAATCTCTAATATTTCACCCCTGAGGTTTGTACGTGTCTCCCACACAAAGACTTCAAAACACTGAACCGGTGCACTCGTACATGTAGAGGAACCGTTCTTCAACACATTGCAAAGAGTTTGTGAACTGTCCTTTGCCATCTTTAGCCATGCAGCATACGACGATTAAGAAGCAGAAGAATTAAACCGGTACCTGGTTAAAGAGCTCCGCATACAGCATGTTTGACTTCTCCACACGAGACTCCAGGTCAGCCACTGCATCTGCATCCCACGATGTTATACTGCTTCGAAAGAAAGGCATGTAGGAGTGTGCCACGGCAGAAAATACATTAAAATGATGGGAGACGAAGAGGAATTCTGTTTTTTTTTATTTAATGCCAGTGGGAGTCCTTTTTAAAACACTCCGGAGCTGAACTCTGGCAACAGATGTGCAGCTTCATCATAGTGATAAGTTTACTGTACGTTGAACCCATCTATCCGTCTGTCCACCCCCTTACCTGTCACAGCGTTTAGTGTCCTGCAGGGGAAAGAGGACGCCCTGTGCGGGACTGTCTTCATGTAAACTCTTCTTCAGCTTCTCGGCCTTCTTTTTCAACATGATGACCTGTCGCAGCAGAGCGTCTCTCTCCTCCATCAGGTTGTCTTTGAATCTGTAGAAATACATTTGTTTACGCACAGAGACCAGCAGTGGGAGATTCTGCATCTCCTCATTTAAGTACACTCAGCTGTTCTTCATATACGGTGTATAAAATACAGGGAGTGAGCGTCTAGTTAAACCTAATAAAGTAATGTGAGTCCTGGTTACATATGGAGGTCTGTGGAGTGCGTTGCTTCCCAGATATTAACATCCTTTACTACTAAGAAGCAGAGCTCAATGGGGTGTATTTTATTTTTTACGTTCTGTAGAGGAAACATTAATTATCAATCAATCCTTGTATTATAAATTAATAATATCAAAACAACAGTTTAACATTTTGGAAAAAATGCTTTTGCTTTCTTGCTGAGAGTCTGTAGTAACAGACAGAGGCTGCTTAGGTTAGCTTAGCCTAGCATAAAGACTGTAAACAGTGAAACAGCTAGCCTGGCACCGTCTTAAGTAAAATAAAAAAATAAAAAACCTATCAATGTCTCTAAAGTTTACAGAAACATAGATAACGTGTTAAATGATGTGCTTTGAAGGTGTTGGTTGACATATGTTTGAACTTTTACAGGCATGCTGTCTCAAACTGCTTCCAGTCTTTATGCTAAGCTAGGCTAATCATCAAACAACGATTTGATGATATCTTACATAAAAGTAACTTCTTATTTTCTGTGCATTTTCTTGCGAAACTCCAGCAACTCGTGTCAATTTCCACTCGTTACGTGCATACGGTCTTTTCAAAATAAACCTCCGTCTTGACAGGAAAGAACTTGGTTAGGTTTAGGAAAAGATTGTGGTTTGGGTTAAAATAATGACCTAAGTGGCGTTAGGTCTCCTGGGTCAAACACCGTTTCTTGTTTGACACATACACCTCCACTCCCACCAACCTGTGTGGGTTTTTGTGGTCTTTATACTTCCTGGTTCATGATTACATGGAATACACACAATTTGATTTTGTGGGATACCTAAATTAAAGTGCATTAATCTTTGTTTAATCTGTAAAAACTGTAAAACATTCTTGTCAGTGATTTCTAAGAGTCAGTGTGAGGAAACCAAGAGAACTAATAACCGGACTTGTGTGAAAATGACCTTTGTCTTGTTGAAGCCAAGGAAAAGGGAACATACAAAGAAACAAACACAGGAATCTCTCACGTGAAATAACCAGCATCGCTCTGGTATCGACAGTAAACAGCTTGTTTATGTTGCTGAATCAGTTTTGATATTTGTGTATCAGGTGCTGTGTGTGTGTTGGTACCGACCTCTTGACACAACACATCCAGTAGCGCTGTTGCTGACAGAGCCACTCAAACTGCTCCGCTGTCCCCTGCAGTTTCCTCAGACTCCCCTCGTTCTCCTGCTGCAGCTCCCTCACCTCAAAGACAACACAGCATCGCTTCATATTTGTGATTGAGACAACAAGAAAGCAGGAAGTAAGGCCTGGGCTTAGATAAAGGCCTTGATCAGGAAGAGAAGAAGACTCTTGAACTCGGTGCCGTCATCTGGAAAGATGAGCAAACGCAACAGGGTCGGACTTAATCTCCGACTGCCTGGACTTCTACAATAATTCACCGACTTTATCCTCCGCAAATAAATGTTCTCATTAAGTTCCTCACTGACAGGGCGGTCTGTTGTTTTGTTCTGCTCCTTCTCGCAGGAGAGATAGTTCTTTGCCTGCGTGATGGACTGGTTGAAACAGAGGCCAGGAAGGGAGTGAGTCTTTGAAGCCAAGTGTAAATAAAAATAAAAAAATCCTCACAATGTGTAGGAATGTTGCCCTAATGCCCAGACTCCACACACATTAATACAAACCTAAGGCCAGAAAAAGAAAATCTGAATTAGTGCGTTCTCTGGGGTGGTTGTAGTTTTTCATATTTGGCCACAGAACACAAATTTGAACCTTGAGGTTTAACATTTCATGAAAATAATTATTAAAAATCCAGCAGCAGACGTGTCACTCTCTGTTTTTAACTGGCACGCTGACGCGGTGACCTAAACTAGCCTCAGAACGGTGTTAACCCGCTGCTTCTGATTGGACGAGCTGGCAGCAGGACGGTGTTGCACTGCATTATTTGTGGAGGAGTTGACTGCAAGCGTGACAACGAGAAATACCCCGCATTCATTATAAAACCATTAAAAGTCTATTATTTATCTATTTATGGACAAACAGAAAGGACCAAAGCAGCGGTGAACAAAGTGTCCAATCCTGACACCTGCTGGACAAAAGTCACGTTACACCCATCGACTTTTATTTAGTTTGGTGAGATGCTGGCTGGTGGTTAAATGTTTGGTTTGTTGCTAATTAATTTGTGTGAATAACCTCATTAAGGACGGGTCATTTAAATAAATCCATTCATTAGTCACACATTATTAATATATAGTCACACAAACTGCGCAATGTCAGAGCAGTTATTACAGAATATCATCTCTGCTTGTTTTATTTTATTTACTGAACTTATTGTGTACCTGAACGCACCAAAGACTTTTTTTGTCATATTGTGATGGACAATAAAAAAAAATGTTTAGCCCTCAAGCAGTTTACATCACCAACTATTATCATTATGTCACTGATATGAATCTACTTTTTAAACAAACTCCATCAAACGTTTGTTTACATGTTAAAAAGGGCAATAAGTGATTTATTTAGGCCTGAAGGGAATAGCTCACCCAAAATGTGTGTATCGAATGTGTGAATAAAGCTCAAACAATTGGCAGAACATTTATGGGATTTATTGTTTTAAATAATTCTTTAGAGAGAAAAATGCCTGTGTCCAGTTTCTCAAATGTAATCATTTGTTGGTTTTCTCAGTGTTTCTTTAATATTAACATTTAATATCTTTGCGTTCTGGACTGTTGGTTGGACAAAACAAGCAGTCTGACGATGTCAACTTGGGCTTTTTTGAACTTTTGACGGCTTTTTTCACAAACGAATAGTTGAATAATCCAGAAAATAATCAGCAGATTAGTTGATGGTGAAAATCGATAGTTGCAACTCTACTTGTGTTCATCAAATATGCGTCAAAACACAAATAGAAAACATGCATATATGTATGTTTTCTGCTGCAGGAGTCGTTTAAGAAGTTTCTTTGGAGGTTCTGATTGATTTTGACACGTTTCTGTTCCCTTTACCTCCTTCTGATGAGCGGAGCGTAAATCCTTCAGCTTCTCTGTCAAAGTCTGGTTGGTGTCTCGTAGCTCATCCAGCTCTGCTGTCTTCCTGTTGGGGACAAATACAAAAACGATTTTTATCAATCTGTTTACTCTAAACACATGCAGCAGGTTTCATTTGTCTGACAGGAACAGGAAACTCCATTCATCTGATCTCTTACATTAATAAACAAGAACTAACCGGAAACATGATGCACTGATATCCTTTGACAGCAGATTGTGTTCACACGTTAACACCACTGTGTAATAATTACAACAATACCTTTCTATCTGCTATAGTTTGGACGATAGAACTGAGAAAGAACATTACTTTTATGACTTTTTAATTTTACTTTTATAAACAGTCATTAGAAAAACCTACTGAAAGGAGAAAGTTAAGTTTAAATATAAAATATGACTGAAACTAAAATAATGTTGCTTATATTTTAGTGTTTATTTAGTATATTTAAATGAGATTCATTTTCACGACTCTATCAATGGATTTATCAGAGGAAAATTTAACTTTAAAGGCAAATGTAAAAAGAATGTAAAAAGTAAATATGAAGCTCCCCGCTAATGTTCTTTCATCTTCTTGACTCGTGGGCTGGAATCATAACGTGATAACGTCTTCTGACAACAAAGCCAGCTCTCCGCTGGGATTTAGAGTCAGCAGATTGAGGCGCGCTCTGCATTTCTGCTGACTTAAAATCGCAGTTTGGAACTCTGTGTTTTCATTCAGTCTCGAGACGACAGTTTGAGGTGAAGCTCTTCTCTGTGGGTTTGCAGAGCAGCTGATGTCAGCTGGGTTTCAGTTTGCTGGAGATGGTAATCAAAGCATTTTTTGTATTAATTTGAACGTTTCTTTTCTTAGTCTGTGTCCTTATCTGTGTTCATATCTTATTTATATATGTTCGTCAGTTGGAACAGCTGGGTGGAACATGCAGGAATGTGTTTTAAATCAAACCATCAACGATTCAACATCGTTAAGGAAAACAAGGAGGTATTTCCTCCACAACTCAGAGCTAACAGTTCCCCGTCTGAAGCACAGTGAAGGATTGTGCTCAACCTTTATCTGAAAACGTGTGCACGTTCATATTAATATCACCACCAGTGATGCAATATAAGTGGATACACAGCAATTAATCGGTTAATTCTGTTTGTCAATTCATTGTTTAATCTATAAGATCAGATAACGTGGAAAGTGGGCCTGCCTGCGCAGCTCCGCCTGTAGGCTCTCCGTCAGCGAAGCTCTGTGCTGGGCCTCAGCGTGCAGCTCCGTCTGGAGGCTCTCTGCCACCATGGCCCTGCGTTGGGCCTCGGCGTGCAGCTCCTCCACCAGGCCCTCCAGCGTCACCTCGGAGCTCTGCAGGCACAGCAGCTCTGAGCCGACCTGCCGCAGCAGCTCGCCGTCCCGGGAGCTCGCCTCCGCCAGCAGGACCACGCGCTGCTGCAGCAGGTCCACCAGGTCCTGCAGGGGAGACACACGGACACAATGACTCGTTCACACACACGTATGTGCAGCTGATAACATGACAGCAATCCATACCCACTCAGGTAAATCTTTTTAACAAATATATTCAGTTGTATTGCTTTTATTGTTCTATTTGCACTACTAGTATTTAGTTTTACTTCCTTTCACGGCTGAATTCTGTCACTTAGCTTCGTCTCTCCGTACTCATGCATAAAGGTACATGCATGTGGTCATAATATACATAAATGGCACATATTATCCATGCATATTAATGCTATATTACTTTATCTTGTAAAATCTCGCTGATCGTAGCATTATCATCTTGTACAGCCTGCACAAGTGATATCCAACACACCTATAAATCAAAGAGTTTGAGACAAGCCCAAACCTGACATATCTAATCTTTGTGGGCAAAGTGAGTGAGTCACACTCTCCAAACTAACAGAGCTGCTCGTTTGTTACTGTGAAGCAGAGATCAATCTTACAGCTGCAAAGGTAATTACTGGGACATGAAAGAAGAAGAGACAAAACTACAGAAACTATTCCTGCCACATAAATTAATTACATTTCCTTCAGAGTTTTGTCGAGTCTTCGCTTTATTTCCTTGCCTCTAAAAGCATCGAAATAAAGCAGTCAGAGAAAAAGAATAAGATCTCTCTTTTGTTGACAAAGAGCCAAAAACCCAGTGAGAAAAAAAAAAGCCCCAAAAAGGTTGGTAACCACTGTCAAAGCCCTGCATTCACATTATGTGAACACTGGCTCTTACTGGTAGCATAATTCAGTGTAATTTTCAGTAATTGCAGCATGGGCGGCTGGCTGGTATGGTCATGGCTATTCACATTCAAATTATGGGATTGTAATGAGGTTAAACGTTACAAGATTAAATTACACAAATTAAAATAAAAAATAAAAACACTCTGAATTGGACAGCAGTTGGCCTTCAGGTAAGTGTTTCCTAACCAGACTCTAATTGTATCACCAGCGTTTGAGGTTAAAATAGAGCTGACTGTTGTGATTTGGTGAAAGGAGTCGCTCATAGTGACAAATTATCAGATGACTCTGCAGCTCCACTGAGGTTTTTTTTAGCCTTTTTAAACTCATAGTTTTGGTTTTTACGGCATATTTACTGTTTGGTTCGTTCTCAGCAGAAGCATGCAGCTTATTCAGCAAACAAAGCTCTGATAAATCCACTGTACACTGCTTCTATAGCACCGAACAACAGACACTATGTGAAAAAGTGGAAAATTAGCAGCAAAAGAGCCGGACCCCGGTTACAGTAAACTGTTACATTTGCGGACAACACCGTGGCAGCGACCTGTTAATCACCGTGTAGCCCCGCCCTAAAGCATACCCTGCTTTATGGTCCATTTGACTCTAAATGGACCAACATTTACTAAATGAACATCATGTTACTCTGTATGTGCTGAACGCTTCCAATAAGCCAAAAATAATCCCTTAATTAATGCAGCATGAAATAAAGAAAAATGTGTTTTGAAGTTTCTGGCCACCTGATGACTATAAGTCCAACATTCACTCTACTTTTAGCTCCATCTTTGGTCTCCACCAACTCCCGAGGGAAACATCTGTTCACAAGATGTTTCCCTCATCTTGCTGCTGTTTGGTGCTGAGCACGTAGTTCACAGTAGTTCATTTTAGAGCTTTTTCACTGAAAACGGCGGCTTGTTGAGTCTGAAAGCATCACTGATGACAGAGAAAGAGAGAAAGATGCTAAAAATGCTCTTTAGAGTTCTCTAGAATTCTCAGGTGACTTTTTTCATAAACACATAGTCATTTGATCCAATGCCAATGTATAAATATTCATTATAGCAGCTTCAAGATGGCCTCTAATATAACTGCAATGACTCCCAACCATTCAATGAGATTACTTCTTTCTTTGATAGACTTCTGCTCACCTGCTGCTGGTGAATCGTGCCGATGAGTTGATCCTCCCTCACCCTCACCTCCATGTTCATCTGCTCCTGGTGGCGGAGTCGAGCGGTCGCGGCTTCCAGGTCATTCTGCAGCTTCCTCTCCCGGTCTCTGGCCACCAGAAACTCCCTGTCGAGCACCGCTGCAGACACAAACAACAGAGTCAGGTTTGAACCGCTAAACCACAGCCCGTTGGCGATTTTCTATTCAAACAGAAGATCTGCTGGATGGGTGCCACTGGGATGTATTTTAATGAAAGGTGGTGATGAAGTGTGTTTTCTTTACTGCTCACGGCATAAAATAACCATCATTTTTTAAACCATGACACTTAAAATAAAGGGTTGTATGTCAGCCGCTGACACTTCTGGCATTGAAACACTTTCCCATTCCTCTCACCTCATCACTGCACTCGTGTGTCCTTAACTCTTTTCACACACATTGTTCTTGGATCTCAGCTCTGTGGCTGTCCTCATCTCTCACTTTCTTGTCCACATCATGTACAGACTGTAGATAGGGTCTATCATTACATTTCTCAATGTCTGATACCATTAGGTGTTTTTTATTCTCTTTGTGTCCTCATCTCACCTCATTCTTATTCTCTGTCCGTGGGGGATCGCCAACCAACCAGAGACTGTTTATAAGAAGTGGACGTAGTCACCGTGACGTCACCCATTGGTTTGTGGACTGATGTTTTGAAACCTCGAGTTCTGCATATTGGCCGTCGCCATCTTGCTTTTTGTACAACTGAACGCTGAATAAGTAATTTTTCACACTGTGAAAGGGTTAAAGTTGTAAAACAAAAACACAGACAACTCCCAGACCGGACAACGCCGTGGTAGAGACCTGTCAATCA
Organism: Anarhichas minor; assembly: GCF_050575085.1. Classification (NCBI taxonomy): domain Eukaryota; kingdom Metazoa; phylum Chordata; class Actinopteri; order Perciformes; family Anarhichadidae; genus Anarhichas; species Anarhichas minor. Next base: position 1,451,996 of record NW_027466477.1, read on the forward strand.
CTGTGTAGCTCCGCCCTAAAGCATACTCTGCTTTATGGTCTATTTGACTCTAAATGGACCATAATGCATACTGGGGGTCCCTAACAAGTCTTGGAATTGCATGAATTGTGTATAACTGGAAAGCTGAGACTCTTGTGGATCCAAAAAGCCCATTTGTATTCATGTGTAACAGTGTTCTCACAGTAGCCACTTCATTCTAATGAGACCATATTTGGAAACTTGACATCACTCTATCGTATGATGTTGTGACCTCTAGGATAAATTGTTCTGTAATGAGGCCCCAGGTTCCCAGCCTTCAGGTGATGAATACCACGTCTATGTTGCATTTACTGCTGACCTAATCTTATACTTTAACAATCTAACACTTCCTTCAGTGAGGTTACACTGGCTTGTTGTCACTGTGTCGTGTTGTAATTGTTTCTGTTCCTCGGTAAACCTTAAGATATCAAAGCAGTAACTACAATCAGAGACGCACTTTTACAGTCAATGAGGCAGTTTCACGTCGTGACCTTTGAAGTTTTATTATCTACTGTGTGGAGGAAAATTCACACGTTGATATTACTTCTTCAGCATGCAGCATGCATCTTTGTTTGTCGGTTATGATGTTGTTTTCTGCACATTTATGACATGAAACCTTCAAAAATCTAAATAGGAGGAAGTATGAACATTTAGATAGTACAGTACTCTGTGTGTTAAATTACACTTTGCATGACACAACTGTGAATCAGAGGAGACATAAGTAACAAGGTCATAATGGCTGTTAACAGCCTGAACCAGTGCGCTCCAGCAACGGCTCTGAAATGTAAATGTGTAACTTTATTCCTACCTTTGTCGTGAGCCAGGCGGTTGCACTTGGCCGTGAGATACTGGATCTGACTGTAGTCTTCGTCCCTGTGTGGTCGGAAAAACCTCCTCATGATCGATCAGTTGGATCGATCTGCGTTTGGAGCGCTTTCTCGTTCTCCGATCACAATCTAAAGCCTCCTACAGCTTCCCATGATCCTTAGGAGCGGGGCAGGTGTGTCCCGCTCGGTCAGAGAGGACACAGTGTGCACGTCTCCTGCAATATTTCTCTCTCCCTGAACACAACGTCTGTTTTAAAGAAGACAGTGCGCACCTACAGAGGGCAAGCTTAAGCATTAATCCAAGCTGCTGTTTTCATAACATGGAGGCGTGCTGCTGTGTGTGTGTGTGTGTGTGTGTGTGTGTGTGTGTGTGTTCAGACCTGATGCGTTTTGTTGCCATCTGGCTCACTGTTTGAATAAATAGGAAAACTCTTGACTTGACGTTAAATGCAAACACTAAATTCATCTCCCGAGGCGGCGAGCTGCTGCAGGAGAGAGCTGAAGCAGGTCGGGCGTGTTGTGTCTAGCAGGCGGACCTCTTTACTGCAGCCGCCTCGGGTTAGTTCTTCCATAAGACAGGATTGCGTGAGGGATTTTAGGAGAGGAAAATACATCTAATTACATCTTGTATCTATCAGGTTTGTTTGTAGAATATAGTCTGAAACTGTTACATGTTTCCTAATTTCTCATGCGATGCTGCACTTAAAGACGTCTGGTACATGGTTACTCTGATTGTGTGTCACTAGCGGTACCTTTAAGTACTGTACTTCAGTTCAAATTTGAGGTACTTGTACATAAGTACTTTTCTTTTCATGCCACTTTCTACTTCTACTATACTACATTTCAGAGGGAAATATTGCACTTTTTACTGCCTTGCAAGTATTCGACAGCTTTGGTTGATATAAGGAAGGTGTTATTTTGGGCTCTGAGAATTTGATAAATTGGCATTTCTCACTAATATTCTGAATATTTACAAACCAATCAATCGATTAATGAGGAAACAATACTAAGTGACATTTTCAATGCGGGACTTCTACTTTTAACAGAGTATTTTCATAGTGTGGTATTAGTACTTGTACTTAAGTAATGTATCTGAATACTTTCTCCACTGTTTGTGTTGTAACGCAGATCTAGAAGCAGACTGAACATTAAAGGACTGTGCGGGTTGTTTTACAGTCTTTGCGTGTCTTTTTTCATTTAATAACTACGTATTCATTCAGTTAATTAATAATGTCTGTAAGGATCAATTAAGGAGTTTTTCTTTATCTCTATTTAATGTGTGTGATGAGTTAATTAGTCTGAGTTTCCAGACGGTTTTATAGCTTGATAATCAAACTAAATAACAAATTATAAATAATAAATGCACAGAATGTTGTGTGCTTTTTTCATTTAGCCTATAAAGCACAACAACTAGAGTCAAGTAATAATAATTACCAGCGAAGGGTTTTGGTCCCAGAGGCAGAGGAAGGTGATAGAAGTTACTTTTAAAATATTCTCACTTCAAAGTGTGAAGCTGTGGCTCGTTGGTGCTGAATATGTCTATAAATGAGACGCTGTGATCTCACTTTACTCCTCTTCTTCTCTCTTCTTAAAAAGGTGTTGACAGGCGAACTGCAGGAGATGTCGCGTGTTGCTGCAGACGCACTTGATGCCAGCAGAGGGAGACAAAGCTCCTCCTCCCAGTCTCCTGTCAGGAAAGCCTTTATTACTCTGTGCACACATTTATCTTAATGCGATTATAGTTTGAGTTCATTATTAGTTTCCCGCCCGTTTTACTCGTTATTGTTGTTTAACGTATGCTGGTGCTATGTTGGGGATCAATATCTCATAAAAACAATGACTCTGGGTTTCGGTTATGGTTTGCAGTGTCCCACGATGATTTAACACTTTTTAAAGTTCTTTGCCGCCCCTTAATGAATACAAATAAATATATAATTTCTGGGGTAAAAGTTAATTTGTGACTTCAATTCATTTAGACTTCAAATGTTTCCTGCAAATTTACGAGTTTTTTCTTGTAAATTTTCCACTTTAATCTCAGAGAATATCCAAGTTTTGTTCTCATAAATCTACAACTCTTATCTTGTTTTTTTCCTCTGAATTTTACCCCCACACGTTAAATCAAATCCCATCTTTAGTATTTATAAGCTAAATTATAATGTAGTTGTATATGTAGATACCAGGACACAACTCCTTCACATTAAGGACATATTTTATATAGTACATTATAGTGTGTTATAAACCATTTAATACATGTTTATAAACTGCTTATACGTGCTAAAAAGGGGGACTTATAGTAAAGAATTGAATTATCAGTCAAGTCATCCACTAAATTGACGATGTCGGTACATTCAATATGAGCTCTATAAGATGAATAAACATCCTCACTGTACATGTTTAAAACGGCTTCCTTCCACTCGACATGATGAGATGCTTTCACTCTGTGTTTCTGTCTAGCAGTGCGCTGATTCTCCTGCTGCTCACCAACGAGACCACAGAGACGATATCAGCTCGGCTTATTTCCTGTGAAGTCTTGTAAAAAGAATCTGATCCAGTCAAACGCATTAGTAGTCATTCAAAGGAGAGAATGTTCAAAAATGGCGTTTATTAAAAAACAAAAGAAACCCACCATGCTGACTTCTGCCTCTAACAGAACAGTTGCAGATAGAAAATGGCATTGGGACATTTGACACGAAGCGATTATTAAAATAAATAAATACAATATCCTCCCAAAGTGTGTGAGAAACAAAGCGTAACATTTGTCTTCAAACAGAAACACAAGAGAAACCAATCCAGCAGCCACACACCAGCTCCTGTCACATCGCTTCAACAAAACAGAGAGAACATTTGACAAAGTGAGCTTCAGACAGTCATCCAGCTGTTCACACCTCAGGAACACCTGCTTGTTAGGTAACAATATGCACAAATCATGTCAGTAGTATTCAGTATTATTCAGTAGTTAAACACACGTTAAACTTGAGCTAAAAAGCTGCTTTAAATACAATCAGTGGCTTCACTGAGGTCTGATCTCTGGAAGAGTCACGTAACAGAGAAGAGAGCTTAAATAAATATCACAGCTGAGCGGGACGTTTTAATGCCAATGTGCTCCAGATAAAACACAGGTGTCAGGTAGCATGTTTAGCCACGACTTTCCTCTGCAGATTTCCTATTTGCTTTTCCCATAATGTACATATGACACTCTGGTGAACTTGAGAGTTTTGTTCTTCTTTATAAATCGTTTGTGTTAATGTGACTCAGATGAGAAGACGGATATTCTCACGCCTCTGCTTTAAATGTAGTGCTGCAACTCGGGAGGCGATTAGCTTAGCATAAAGACTGGAAGCTATCCCAGTTTAAAAACACCGATCAACATCCCTAAAGTTTACTGATTAACACGTTGTATCTCGTTTGTTTCATCCGCACACAAGCAGAGATATAAAAATGACAAATGGTGGTTATAGAGGGAGTTATGTGCTATTACTATTTAATTACAAACAATTCATAGTGAACGCACATTAATCCCTCTAAAAGTACAATTTATCAACGATAAAAACAATACGTTTCATGTTAAATAATGAACTTTATCTGTGTTTTAGTGGCATATTGTTGAACTTTTACAGGCTAGCTGTCTCCCCCTGTATCCAGTCTTTATGCTAAGCTAGGCTAATCGTAGCTTGGTTCTAACTCTATTGAGACACAGATTAAAGAGTCGTAGCAATCTTCTCGTCTGACTTTTAAAAGACAAGCGAATAAGCTTTCCCCCCAAAACTATTCCTTTATATGTGTTTTATTTACTGTGTGGTTTTAAAAAGTGGAAATTATTCTTTGGAACAGAACGTGTTGACATTATGATTGTTGGAAATCTGCTGTGCATGGAAATCCGAGTTAAAAGTACGTTCTGAGCTGAACGGCAACACATAACAAAAAATAAAAGATTTGAAATTCTGGGACACAAAATAAATGACATTAAGTCAGCATTAGTCAAATCAGATTTTAGTTTTTATCTTCCAGAGAGCACGTATTCAAACTGAACGTAATTGATCTAAAGGAGGTGTTCCAGTTAAACAGGAGCGCAGCACCGGACTGACGAGAGGCTGTGAGCTGCCAACAGATTACACAACGTCTCCTTCACACAGAAACACCTCGAAACAAATCAGAACTGTGCGTTTATCACGACAATGCTGGTGTGAGGAAATGTGACGGCATGTCTGGGCCCAATGTGCTTCTAGAGAGAAATAAAACATAGACGCCGGATTCTTTTATTTTGAAGGAGTCACATGTAAAAGCTTACGGGCTGTTAGTGACTGACCAGGCCTCGGTTATAAGTCGCCCAGTTCTTAGCTTGGCTCAGTTCCCAACAAGGCCACTGTCCTCTAGCTAATCCTACGCTAGCTGGCGGCTGCTAGAAGCCTTTCATGCTTTCTTGACCCGACACGGCGGGACTTGCCCACACATGAGAGTGAGGTAACATATATGCAGAGTAACGTAAGCAGCCTGCATCCAGCTGGCACCTGGGAAATCACCACGTCGGTCTAATTTGATCTCTGGTGTGAGGGTGTTTGAAGGAGTCTGTGTCCTCTGAGTTCAGAGAGGAAACGAGCATCGTCGTCTCACTTTGAGTGATGACATGTGACTCTTTATGGGGCGCAGACATTAGAAGGTTGACGGGATAACCTTTTAAAGTGACACATATTTCCAACGTGGTCGCAGACAGACATAAAGAACATGCTGCTGGAAAAGACAGCTGATTTACATTCACACGTGTGACGGGGTTTGGTGGCAGTAACGGCCCAGTTCTTCCCCCTTAGCGATGCTAGCGTTACATTAGTGGAAAAAGCTAATTTAAAAAAAATCAGCATTCTTATCAGCTTCATTTTCACCAAAACAGACCCCGTTTCGATCTAATCGTGCCAAAAGGAAACAGCTTTTTCAGCGAATCGTGAGTGATAAAATCTGAGCTTGTATCAGTGTTCTGCTGATTTACACTCAGCTCAGCACTTAGACTGGAAATGCACACCCATCTGTACTCTCTGTGGAGCGACTTCTATCTAAATAGAGACAGCAGCACAGACGGGACGACGCTGTCCTTCTAGGTCAGATTGAGTCTTATTGGACGTTCAGCTTCTCACAGATAAAACAAGCAGTCGTTGTTCATCAGCTCACAAACGCTCAAAAACTAAAAACGCACGAATGGAGAACATTCACAGAAAAACACAGAAACTAAAATGAGTAAAAATCCAACAGAAAGTCAGCATTTTCCCACTAGTGTCAGTTCAATATGATGCAGGCGGTAAAAAAAAAAAAGAAGAGAGTATTGCACTGGTTTGGTGTGAGTCTATGGATGGACGGTCATCATATAAATAACAACAAGAAGAACCAAACAGTAATACCATAATAATAATAATAATAATAATAATAATAATAATAGAAACAGTTCAGACTAAGGTCCCCCTCCCTCTGCTGTTTTACCACTGCTGCCAACTGAAGTCGTCGTTGGATCCAAAGACCAAGAAGAAGCCCAGGATGGTGCTGAAGATGACTACGTTACCCGTTAGCACGAGCGCACACGCCCCCCAGGCGATCTGTAAAGCAACGCATCAATAATTCAGGTTAACAAATGCTGCTGCACACGCTGCAGCGCACATTATTCAGGCCGAGGTCTGGTGGGGTGTCAACGACGACAGTTTGCAGAATCATTTGCACACACGCTGCTCCACAGTTGTACATTCAGGACACGCAGCAGGAAGAGGAAATAAATAAGTAGTGAAATGCTAATCTTGTTCTGCTGCAGCTGGTGCATCTGTCAGCTCCTCTGCTATGTGGCCACACTTCGATTTTTTTAAAGTAGTTTGAATTAATTGACTATCTTGTTTTGTTTGACTTGTTTTTCTTAATGGTCTTGCTTCATACGAATCAGAAAGCCTGCTGCTGGAGCCAACAGCAAACCTGTTGAGGAGGCAGCCTTCTTTTTACTGCATTAGAGCAAAAATATACAGCTGGTAATATTCAAAATATATGTTTGTGTCAACAGATCCTCTCTGTGGCTTAAAAAAAGGCTCATTGATGTGTTATAATGGAGCTCTATGACACAAAGGAATACAAATATCAGACTTTGGCTACTCAGATTATACCTGCTAGTGGAATCAACAAATTGTTGGTTTTCATCCTTTACTTAATATACTTTTTACTATAAAATGTTAAAGTTGTACTTTGCAGAAATACAGGATGTTTGTGTGGGACAGAACACGAGGAGAGACCGTTAGAAAGTGGGTGTGACCACAACACAGAAAGTGAAACATATATTTTTCAATTTAATTTTTTCAAAATCATTCAGCCTTTCTTATTCGGGAAAGTTGGCTTTTTTATTCAGGATGTGTTGTGGAATTGATGCCTCCTTCTACTCTATGTATGCGTAGAAAACATGTATCACAAAGTATTAAAAATGTCTGATTTTGTTTCATGTATACTTTAGGTGATCTCACTCTATAACTGCATGTCTGCGTTCCTCTTGACGTCACAGTGAACTGCACTCAGAAGACTCCATAACTTACTACTTCAGCTCTTGCGAAGATGACGGGCAGGCCGAATGCTGAGATGACGATGCCCGTCGTGAGGAAGATGGCCAGCTCTTTGCAGGCGTTACTGGCCGAGTCCGTGTCGTCGACCACTCTCCGCGAGATGCAGTAAGGGATGGGAGACAGGATGTAGAAGAAGAGGAGGAACAGAGGCCAGTATTTGCTGCAGAGAGAGAGAGAAGTGGAGAGATAAATACACACATTCTGTGATGATGAAGGATGACGGACTAAACACTTTTCAGAACATTTTCTAACTTCACAGGTGTATTTTATTCTATTACGACCTGATAACTAGTTTGTGTGTTTGTTTTTAACATAAACACTAAAGCTCTCCCTTACATTTAGGTATGATAGAGTTAGGCCTAAAGAGACATTATATAGTATTTTACGTGGACAAGCCTGTATTATTAACATTAAATAAATGTCTGTGGTATTTCTTAACTGCAACTTCCTGTTATTCATGAGCTGACGGATACTGATTTATCAATGATGAGCTAGAATTGTCTGCCGGTATCAGACTCTACTAATAAATATCCTTAATTGATTTTCCTACAGCCTTTGTTCCACTGCATTCTGCTGTCACTTAGTGTAATGATAATGGCTCAAATGGAAATCAGATGAGATTACAAGAGCCAAACCTCAGGGCTGGAGCTCATGTAGGGAGTGAAAAACCTTGTCAGAGTTGTTTTAAAAAACTGTAACTTTGTTTGTGAAAATGCATCCCTGAAGTACAATATCCACTGTAATGGTGGATGGCTTTAATGTGCTTTATTACGTAACATTGTGACCCTGTAGGGTGTCAAAATCTAGCTTTAACACCCTCATTATTTCAGCTGATGTTGTGCTTACATGGTAACGTTATTACAGCGCTTTGGATTCAAATAGGCATGATGTTGTGCACACTGGTGATTGATTGAGAGAGTTTGAAAAACAATCAACCAATCAGAGCTTTGTTACAGGGTTAAGAATGGGGACACTTTCTTCTTACAGGTTGTTGTAAGTCGACTTACAGAAATAATAACCCTTAAATCAACATATTTCTTCAGTCATTTTAGATGTTAACTGCTCTGAAAATGACTGGTGGGGCAGGTATGTAGTTTAAGTTGAATTACCATACAATAAACCTGATGGCCATTTCATATCCCACCATTAAATACTAAACAGAGAAAGGGATAATCTACATGTCGGAATGAAACTTCACTTTATTGCTCACAAAAGGTGGATAATTGTCTTTGTCTCATGCAGCAGGTTAGTTTAAGGGAGGTTCATCCGGTCCTGTATCTAAAGCCCTAAACCTATGATGGGATCACCCAAGGGTGCACCTAAGTGCCAAGTGTGAACATTGAAAACACACACACACACACACACACACATTAACAGCCTCACATGGTGTGTGATAGTGGTACTTACTCGTACACAGGGAGGGCACATCCTAGCATGAGGAACATGAGGCCGATGGCCCCTCCAAAGGACAGGCTGATGAGAGCTAGAAGAGAGACAGAGTGTCTCACACACACACATATAACTTAGCTTCTCTCTATCCCATCATAGACTGCAGGGCCCCAGGCTGCTGTAGCTACCCATGTGATGAATCAGCTGATTCCTACGTGTAACAGCTACATTTGCAATCCAAGACACCTTATTGGGGGCCCATGTTAAACTCTGAAAACAATGCAGTCAATACAGCTGCTTGTTAACTGCAATTAATCCGGTGTCCGGTGGTCAGCGACTGTGTAATAACCACTGAAGTTAAGGTGCAGCTAGCCTTAGCGTTATTACGGTAACTACGACGTTATTATACTACGGTAATGGCATTAATTACAGTATCATAATGAAGCGTCACATGGCTGAAGTGTGTCTTCTAATGTTAATATTGCATGTCATTGTGTTGACTAAGTAGCGGCTGCTTTCTAGCCCAAAGGAATGGATGCTATTAAGCTAAGCTAATGCTAACGACTGTATTGGCCCTGCGGCTTCCTCACGTTACCGTTAAACGCATCCATCTGTCTCCAGCGTCATTTGACACAGTTATATATAAACTGAGCCGAGATTTTAGAGGCTTTCTAAATTAATTTTTTATAAAAAAGTGTCCATGTTTTACCTTTAATCCCAGCCATTTCTCCTGGACAAAAGCTCGACACACACAGGACCTGACGGATGACAACAGTGCCCCCCTCTCCTCGGCTGACGAACAAGTTCGTCCAACCGTGACTCTCGTGCTGCCTTCCTGTGCTAACAGAAATATCGGATATTTAGGACTTTTAAAAATATATAATAAAATGTGTAAAGGTACATTTTTTATGATGTTTGTATAACATACAAAGTGTCTGGTAATTAGTGTCCCCGTACCCTGGTGGTTAGCGGTGGAAAACGTATTCTAAATCGTATGAAAGTAAAAGCAAATAAATATATATTAGTTCATTACAACGGGTGCATAAACGTGTCAGACGTTTGAACAAGATCAAAACCACCAAAATGACTCAATAAAATAGTCATTAAATAAAATAAATCCGTAAAAGAGGGCCACTTCAAATTAACTTAACAACTTTAGAGATTCCTTGAGTTTCATTGACTTACTCGAGAGTTATATGTAAAACTTCCCTTAGTAAAAACAAAGTATTGAGAACTTACTGCGCACTAACTGCTGCTGCAGCACCGCAGACAAACTTTCAAGGTCGGCCGTGAAGGCATCGTTTTACTGCACAGTAATCTAACGTCTATTTCCAAAAATTTCACGTAACGTTTAATCGTTGACAAAAAGTCGTGGTTTCATCACTAATCTTCGGCTTGTGTATTCTTTCAATTTAAAAATTAATTAATTAAATATTTTTTTCTCATTTCTAACCCGGTTTGTCAACCGCCAATAAACCTCAAAAAAAAGAAGAAGAAGAAGATTTCTCACCCGGATGTGGACACTTTCTACTTCCGCCGACTCTGTTTGAGCCCGTTCAGCGAAGATGGCGAGCGGAGGGGTCTCGGTGGCTTCGCTGTGGACCGAAGTGAACCGTTGCGGGCAGAATGGAGACTTTACGAGGGCCCTGAAAGCTGTGACTAAAAGTAGGCATTCATGTCTGTCGTCGTTACTCTCAAACGGAACAAGGAACCGCGGTCAGACAGTTAGACAGACGGCCTATTTCTTCTGGCTCCAATCAGCGGAGTTCACTGGCTAAGCTAGGTCCAGCTGTTAGCATGTGGCTATGCTAAAGGCAGTTAGACATCTACTTCTCAGGTCTCTCAAACACCGAGTTAGCTTTGTAAACCAAACCTCTACGAACAACCGTGTACTTAAGTGTTGAAGCTACGAGTCCAGCTGGTTTTCCCTGGTTTTATGTGCAGTGATAAAGTAATATTTTGCCACTAAAATGTGCCGTTCTTCCCTGATTAGTGACGTGTCCCTAGCCTTCCAGCTAACTTAACATGGTCAGTGGCTAACAGGCGTTAAGTCAGCTGTCACCAAACCGTTAGGCACCTACAGTGACCGTTGATTCTTCCTTTAAATAAGCAGGTTTACAGTCAATTGTGTACTTTTTTCGTTAATCTGCGTTACTAATTATAATAATAATGTTTTTATTTATAAAGCACCTTTAAAAACGGAGTTTACAAAGTGCTTTGACAGACAAAAGCAGCTAAATCAATTCTATAAATAATTATTATTTTTATAATAAAAAAATAACAGAAAGCTCAGTGAGACAGTTGATACGCTAAAAATTAAATAAGAAATAAATACAATTTTATATATATATATATATATATATATATATATATATATATATATATATATATATATATATATATATATATATATATGCATGCATGCCAGAGAGAAGGAGTTACACTAGTCGAGTCTTCAAAAGATTAATGCATGAATGACTTTTTCCAGTAATGAATGTTCTGCTGTGTGTTTGTGTTCTCTTCTGTCACAGTTCTCCAGGAAAACAGGGACGATGTGACGGCCCTGAACTGTAAAATAGTTTGCCTTGTTCAGACTGGCAGCTTCAAAGAGGCGCTGAACGTCATGAACATGCATTCAAAAACGCTCAGCAGGTAATCGACTACATGTGTGCTTATTTATACATTGTGTGGAGTGGTAAATGTGCATTCTATTAGGAACAAATATCTGATTAACCAGACATGAAAAGGATTTGTTTGATAATCGATTATTTCATTTATTTTAATCAATTTAACTTGATAAACATTCTTTGGTTCCAGCTTCTCTATTGTTAGGGTTTCCACACTGTTTCAGGGGATTGTAAATGTATTATATTTGTGTTTTTGACTGTTGGACAGACATATAAAACAGATTTGACATTTTGACTGTTATACACTCAATGTTTAATCTGTTATTCAGCTTTCTTTGAAGAGCACATTCTTGCACAAAAAGTGCTTTACAGAGTAAATAAAACAGTAGAAAATAAGTAGTCAATACATGCAGATAGCATGATTACACACATTTAAACACAAACATACAGAAATGGCTTGAATTTGACTCTGAAAACAACTTTGTATTTGGAAACCGCCGATCAGCAGAAAGGCTGTTCAATACTTGAGGCGCTGAAGCTCTATCTGATATTATTATATTAAAGAAATGATCAACACTTTAATTGAAAATAATCGGTAGTTGTATCCTCGTTAAATGTAAAACCACACTTAACAAAACATTAAAAAATATATAACTGAAATCTAAATTTGCTTGTTTCATGCTTTACACATAAGTTAGTAAGTTACTTGCTTACATGACTTGCAGTTGTAATAATGTTTATTTCTCTCCCCTCTCAGTGACGTGGCGTTTGAGAAGGCGTACTGCGAGTACCGGCTGAACAGAGTGGAAAGTGCCCTGAAGACCATCGAGGCTGCTCCGGAGCAAACAGACAAGTTGAAGGAGCTCTACGGTCAAGTGGTAAGGCTGTTTAGACATTTAAAAAACTGTAGTATTATGGGATGCTCTCGATTTGTAGACTGTAGACTTCTGAGGGGAAAGAAAACTGTTTACCTGCCCACCCTCTCGTTTGTGTGGAGCATCTTGTAAAAGCTCACAATTTGTCCATAAGCTGTTTGATTTGACTAATCTGCATCAAATCAAACCTTTTTATTACTAAAGCTTTTGTGTTTGATGTAAAGGCTCCTGCTGACTGGAAGTGTCTCTTTCCATTGTCCAGTTGTACAGACTGGAGCGCTACGATGACTGCAAGTCCGTCTACACAGATCTGATCAGGAACTCCCAGGATGAGTACGAGGAGGAGAGGAAGACCAACCTCGCTGCTGTGGTGGCTTCTATGAGTCAGTGGGAGGAAGCTCCGCTGGTAAGCTTCTCTTCAAAATCAACATTTTGGGCTTTTGGACGGTCTTGAAACTGATTTCGAAAGTGTTGACACACCAAGGAAGTGGAACGGTTTCTTTCACTTGAATGCCGAGCATAACAAACGACTCGAAAGCTCATATTCAGCTTCTTCTTCAAATGTTTTACTTGTATGAATACCAGAGAAGAAGACCTCAGACAGTCTAACTGGATGTGTCACCAGGCAAGTTATTGTATTATATGGTTTTTAACATGTTATATTTTCTTCTGCAGGAAGATCTAGGTCTTCCAGAGTCCACGTATGAGCTGTGCTACAATGCTGCCTGCGCTCTGATTGGCCAGGGACAGCTGACGGAGTCCCTCAATAAACTACAACAAGCAGAGGGTCAGTCCCACTCTGTTCTACCGGCTTGCTATTTCATCCATTCTTTCATTTGACTTTAACCGTTTGTTTTTCTTTCACAGAGCTTTGCAGAGTCTCACTGGCAGATGATTCTGTGAGTGTATGCCTTGTTTTGGCTCCTAAAACATTTAAGCACCATAAATATAATAGGAATTATTAAGTTGTTGTTGTTTTAGTACAACCATGTCCATGCTTGATGTCTTAATTCACCCAGAATGAACATTGCTGCTTTGTCCCTCTCAGGATGTGACCGAGGAGGACATCGAGTCGGAGCTGGCCGTCATCCATTCTCAGATGGCGTACGTCATGCAGTTACAAGGTCGGACGGACGAGGCTCTGCAGCTCTACAACCAGGTCATCAAGCTCAAGTGAGTTCAATACGTTTAATGAGATAAAGAATGTGGCACGGGTTGAAATAATGATGACGTATTTTCGTTTTAATTTGCGATGGTACTTTATGCTCCATTTGTGCCAGAAACTTGTACTTATTTTTAGTAGTATGTCTCAACAATACAGATGTCAAATAGATATTCCATAAAATACAATATACTTCGGCTTGGACTCAAATGCTGCACATGTGATATGACACACAACATATCGTCTTATTGTTATTTGCAGGCCGTCAGATGTTGGGCTGCTTGCTGTGACCGCCAACAATATCATTACAATAAACAAGGTGTGTGTGTGTGGGGGGGGGGTGTGTGTGTGTGTGTGTGGGGGTGTGTGGGGAGAGAGATCTTACCAACAGAAATATTTCATCATAAAAGTATCATTGTGACCTCAGACCAACTCACTGCCAGCTGACCGCCTCGTCCAGAATACTGAACTCGGTTATCCTCTATCCACAGGACCAAAACGTGTTTGACTCAAAGAAAAAGGTGAAGCTGACGAGCGCTGAAGGCGTTGAATACAAGCTGGCGAGGAAGCAGCTGCAGGCCATCGACTTCAACAAAGCCCTCCTGGCCATGTACACCAACCAGGTAGCTAAACGGCCGCTGTGCTTCAGAGGAACAGGAGAGCAGTCGTGGATGATTTTCCACATTTTTAGATTTCGTTACTGATCAGGGTTTTGTTGGCGCGTTGCTGTTTGCAGGCGGACCAGTGCAGGAAACTGTCGTCCAGTCTTCAGTCTCAGAACCCGGGTCACCCTCGGCCGGTCCTCATCCAGGTGGCTCAGCTGTGCAGAGAGAAGCAGCACGGCCCGGCCATCGAGCTGCTGCAGGTAGGAACTGAACAACACTGGATGTCTTCAGTGTGTTTTCTTAAGATCGTGCTTTTACTGACTGTTGTTTTGTTTTCCAGCAATTCTCAGACCAGCATCCAGAGAGTGCATCTGGCATCAAACTGACAATGGCTCAACTCTATTTAATACAAGGTGATGGCGTGTTTCTACAGTGATTATGGTTTGATGTGTTCAGACAGACTGTACTCTCAAGGACAGGACATCAGTTGAAAATGTTACAGCTTCATTTAATGAACACATCTTATGACACTCTGTTTTGGGTCTTCTTTCTTTTTTGGTCCTCAGGTCACGTAACAAAAGCTTGTGATGTTCTGAAGTCCATCGAAGAGTTCAAGCACAAAGCGGGGATGGTAAGTCCGTTTGGATTTATGACTATTATCGACGTTGTCTCTTTTCAGTGACGTCTGCCGTCACCTGACATCTGAACTGTGTCGTTGACTCCTCAGATTTCAGCTCTGGTAACGATGTACTCCCACGAAGAAGACATCGACGGCGCCATCGATATTTTCAAACAAGCTATTGAGCACTACCAGTCTGAACAGGTTCGTGTCCCGTGTTTAGTTTTCTGTTCATATAACACGTTACTGCTTCTTCTGCGAGTCTTCTTGTGAGCCGAGTAGCTAACTTAAGACAGCAACACGTGAACTCGTTTGTGTGTAATCAGCAGCCTGTTCTCGCTCCTCCACAGCCCAAGTCTGCTGCACACTTGGCGCTTGTACGAGAAGCTGCCAATTTCAAACTGAAGTACGGACGGAAAAAAGAAGCCATTAGTGATCTGGAGCAGCTGTGGAAGTGAGTTACAGCCCTGCAGAACTCTCTGAGCTTCAACATGTGTGAAGTGTTAGAGGGTGTTTCACAGCTGTTGATTCTGCTTTCTGTTCTATCGAGCTTGTCGGCATGATGTCAAGTAGCTCGTGTGTTTGTCAAGTTCTTAAACGGCTTGATAAACATCGTAACAATGTGCTTATAGAGCACAGACAATTATTGAATTACAAAATGACAAAAGAAACTCACTTTGAAGGCAAAGCATTTATTCATTTTACATGTTTATGCAGCACATCTGTGAGTGTAAATGCAAGCTTAAACAGATTTCTTTCAGTATTTCAGTGTAATCCTTACAGTAGATGCGCCTAACCTTTCATCTTTTTTGTGTTCATCTGTTTGTCATTTTTACTGCAAGAGTTGAAGCTTAATTTGTTTAATTTTTCTTGAAAAAGGCAAAACCCCAACGACATCCACACGCTGGCACAACTCATCTCGGCGTATTCTCTGGTGGACACGGATAAAGCCAAATCGTATCCTTTGGATCTACTGAAATTGAAGACACTAGAGCTGAGATGACTTTTTAGTAATTGGTAACTGTTTGGGGACACAAATGGCAAAAACACCCAGCATTCTCTGATTTTTAACGTCTCAAATGTGAGGATGTTCTGTGGTAAATCAATATTTTTGGATTAATGTTGAGATAAAACAAGGTATATAAGGACACCACCTTGAACTTAGGGAAAATATAATTAACAATTCCCACTATTTTTCACATTTTATAGACAAAATGATAATTGTTAGTTGTGAAGATACTTGTGAGAATAATCCCTAATGAAAGTAATTGTTAGTTGCAGCCCTGGAAGACCACACCATCGACTCTATTGACTAGTGTGATTATTTAGATAATAACATGGAACACAGTATTGGAGGTCCGTCATTTATTATCCAACCTGAGAAGCCGGAGCTAGACGACCTAAAGGAACATACTCGGATCAGCAGTGCGGTATAAAAGTGCTAAACCATTTAACCAAGTAAAGTCAGTCCTCAACCCTAGAAGTGTCCGTTTGAAATGTAAAGTAGTTTTGTCCTAAGCGTTCCTCTCCAGCCTCAGCAAGCACCTACCGTCTGCAGACACAATGGCCTTAAAGGTGGACGTGGACGAGCTGGAGAACTCCATCGGAGCCACCTACGTCAGGAAAAAAGCTGCTAAAGTCATCGGAGAAAACCTTCCCAAAGAACCGATGTAAACCCTCATTGCTTCTCTTCTTCGGCTTCATGATGTTCACGACATGATCTTATGTGGTGACACTTTCACCCTCTTTATGCTAATACGTCTGCATTTTCTCTACAGCCAGCAAGGCGAGATCAAGAAGAAGAAGAAGAAAAAGAGAGGTGTGTTTGTGGGAGGGATTCACTAAATCTTATCGGGATTAAAGTAAAACAAATAATTACTAGTCAAAGTAGGAATTAATATATGTATTAAATTATATAGAAATATTATAAATCATCTTCAACGAGATGCTTTCAACATGTTATGTAATGCAGAGACCACAGACCCATCTCCTCACGTAATGCTCCTGATGTTATTTATTCTTTTTACTTCATTATTTTTTAGGCAAGCTGCCCAAGAACTGCGACCCCAAAGCGACCCCTGACCTGGAGAGGTGGATGCCCATGAAGGAGCGCACGTACTACAGAGGCAAGAAGAAGGGGAAGAAGAAGGAGCAGGTCGGGAAAGGCACGCAGGGAGCAACGGCAGGAGCATCGGCCGAGCTGTGAGTAAAGAGTCGCATGCGTACGCACATCGTCATCTGCGATGGGGAGTTGTCCGGGTGCAGTTTCCTGTAATTGAAACCCAGCAATCAACTCCGCTAATGGAGGAAAAGCAGCAGAGATTTCACCTTTTTGTTTCCCTGCCAATGGATCCTCAGTGGAGATGTCCAGCGGCTGTGCAGAAGAAACAGCTTGTGTGTTATTTAGGACAAAAAAAATATAGATTATTCTCAGCAAAAGTAGAAATCTACAAACTAAGAACATCGGAAACACAAATGTTATGATTTAAAGTATCTTAACTCTCAAAATAACCCTTCATCTTAACTTCTGCTGGAATTTAGAAAAATCACAAATATACAAATGTTTGTTTTCTGATTTGCATAATGTTTCTACAGAGATATTGATAATGCTGACATCAACACATTTTATTCAGATTACTTAACTGTCCGTTAGATTTGAAATATAAATTGTCTTTTGCACTGCCATAAAACAATGCACACCATACACAACAGAATGTCTTAAAAAGCCGCCTAAATTGATACATTTTATCAAGCAAAAATACCAGATTATTACTAAAGAGGATTTTTTCATTATTTTATGTCGTTGTAGATTGAATACTGTAATGTTTTAGACAAAATAATTCTAAGTGTATAACAGTCTGAAGATGGTGAACGATGAATTCTTCTAAACAATCGGTCTCAGCCTTCGACAGTTTAAAGAAGTAGTTTAAAGACTGGAAACCAGGGGATAGCTTAGCATAAAGACTGGAAACGAGGGGATAGCTTACCATAAAGACTGGAAACGAGGGGATAGCTTAGCATAAAGACTGGAAACGAGGGGATAGCTTAGCATAAAGACTGGAAACGAGGGGATAGCTTAGCATAAAGACTGGAAACGAGGGGAAATGACTAGCCTGACTGTGTCCAAAGTGCAAAAATATCACTCTGCTCATCAAACTCCTGACAAGACAGCCAATAAGTGCATTTCCACAGATTTTGAACTATTCCTTTAAAGCACTCGCAGGGCACAGAGACACACGATACACAGACATGATACAAGGTTAGCCCCATCATATATATATATATATATATATATATATATATATATA